>NC_056442.1:5080455-5202955 GCF_018296145.1 Oncorhynchus tshawytscha | reverse complement strand
AGGAGCAGGCTGGAGATAAAACCATCTACTTTGTGTATGATTACATTATAGTTCTGTTCCTCGAATCAGGCTATAGCCCTGTGTGTGTGTGTGTGTGTTTAAGCCTTGTGGGGAAACTAACCCTTCAGTTAATGTATTTTGGCACTAGTGGAAATATTACACTTCTGTAATATTGTTAGATAATTTATGCGTAGAGTATTGTTTTTATGAGAATGTGGTGGAGCTCTTATATCTGGTAATAACTGAGACCTGTGTGTATATGTGTGTGTATATGAGTGTGTGTGTGCGGTAGCTCCAAGACTCTCCTCTCTCGTTCCATAGAAAATCAGTAGCAAACAAATAAACTCAGAGAGAGATGGAGTGAGGGAGAGAGAGATGGAGTGAGGGAGAGAGATGGAGTGAGGGAGAGAGAGATGGAGTGAGGGAGAGAGAGATGGAGTGAGGGAGAGAGAGATGGAGTGAGGGAGAGAGAGATGGAGTGAGGGAGAGAGAGATGGAGTGAGGGAGAGAGAGAGATGGAGTGAGGGAGTGAGCGAGAGAGATGGAGTGAAGGAGAGAGAGTTGGAGTGAGGGAGAGAGAGATGGAGTAAGGGAGAGAGATGGAGTGAGGGAGAGAGAGATGGAGTGAGGGAGAGAGAGATGGAGTGAGGGAGAGAGATGGAGTGAGGGAGAGAGGAGTGGAGTGAGGGATGGAGAGATGGATGGAGGGAGAGAGAAATGGAGTGAGGGAGAGAGATGGACTGAGGGAGAGAGATGGAGTGAGGGAGAGAGAGATGGAGTGAGGGAGAGAGAGATGGAAGGGGGGGGAGAGAGATGGAGTGAGGAAGAGAGAGATGGGCCGTCTCAGGAGGTTCTGGACCGTGAACCGTCTCAGGAGGTTCTGGACCGTGAACCGTCTCAGGAGGTTCCGGACCGTGAACGTCTCAGGAGGTTCCGGACCGTGAACGTCTCAGGAGGTTCCGGACCGTGAACCGTCTCAGGAGGTTCCGGACCGTGAACCGTCTCAGGAGGTTCCGGACCGTGAACCGTCTCAGGAGGTTCCGGACCGTGAACCGTCTCAGGAGGTTCCGGACCGTGAACTGTCTCAGGAGGTTCCGGACCGTAGACCGTCTCAGGAGGTTCCGGACCGTGGAACGTCGTTGGATGTTTCAGACTGTGGACCGTCGTTGGAGGTTCCGGACTGTGGACCGTCGTTGAAGTTTCTGGACTGTGAAACGTTGCCAGAAGCTCTGAACTGGGAACTGTCGCCGGAAGCTCTGGACTGGGAACTACCGCCGGAAGATCTGGACTGAGGATCGTCGCAGGAAGCCTGATGTGTGGGGCCGGCACAGGTGGCACCGGACTGGTGACACGCACCTCAGGGTGAGTGCGAGGAGCAGGCACAGGACGCACCGGACTGGGGAGGCGCACTGGAGGTCTGATGCGTGGGGCCGGTACAGGTGGCACCGGACTGGTGACACGCACCTCAGGGTGAGTGCGAGGAGCAGGCACAGGATGTACCGGACTGGGGAGGCGCACAGGAGGTCTGATGCGTGGGGCTGGTACAGGTGGCACCGGAACGGTGACACGCACTTCAGGGCTAGTGCAGGGAGCAGGCACAGGACGTACCGGGCTGTGGAGGCACGCTGGGGACACAGTGCGTAGAGCCGGCGCAGGATGTACTGGACCGTGGAGGCGCACTGGAGGTCTGGAGCGTAGGGCTGGCACAACACGTCCTGGACAAATGACCACCTTCGCACGGCAAGTGCGAGGAGCTGGCACAGGACGCACTGGGCTGTGAAGGTGCACTGGGGACATAGTGCGTAGAGCCGGCGCAGGATATCCTGGACTGACGAGGCGCACTGGAGACCAGGTATGCTGACCCGTCCTGGACGGATGCCCACTTTCACACGGCAAGTGCGGGGAGCTGGCACAGAACGCACCGGGCTGTGGATGCGCACTGGAGACACAGTGCGTATCACCGCAAAACATGGTGTCTGACCGGTCACACGCTCCCCACGTTGAGTACGGGGAGTTGGCACAGGACGTACTGGGCTGGGAAGGCGTACTGGAGACCGGGTGCGTATAGCCGGCATCACTTGTACCGGAACTTTAACACACTTCTCAGAATGAGTACGGAGAGCTGACTCAGGTGGCTTTAAATTGATAACACGCTCCTTAGGACAAATGTCATGCATCCTCCACCAATTCAATAACTCTCTCATTTTTCTCTCCTCCACATTCTCCCTCAACTCACTGACAGTCTCTGGTTCATTCCCCTCAACTTTTGCCGCCTACTCCTCGCTCAATCTGTCCCAATATTCCTCCTCGGTCTCTGACTCACCCCTCAGCATCGCCGACCACTCCGTGTGCCCCCCCCCATTTCTTTTTGAGGCTGCTTCGTGGCCGCGAACCCTGGCGTCGTCTCTGTTCTCCATTATCTCCTTCCGTCTGCTGTGACTCCTGCCAAGGAAGGATCTCCTGTCCTTCCATTATTTCCTCCCAGGTCCAACTTATTTTCCCCATTGTAGCACGCTGCTTGGTCCTGGTGTGATGGGATATTCTGTCACGATGTTCGTAATAATGATGGTCGGACCAAGGCGCAGCATGCTTTGAGTTCCACATACTTTTAATGAATAAAGTGAAACTTAAGCAAATACAAAACAAATAAAGAATAAACGAACCGTGACGACAATGCAGTGTGAACAGGCAACTAAACATAAACAATATCCCATAACCCACAGGTGGAAAAAAATGCTACTTACGTATGATCCCCAATTAGAGACACAATCACAAACATAGAAAATCAAACCTAGAACTCTGTCACGTTCGTTATAATAAGTGGACCAAAGCGCAGCGTGATCTGGGTTCCACATCTTTTTATTTCTAAGTGAAACTCGCAGCAAATCCAAAACAATAAATCTCAAAACGAAACGTGAAGCTAACAATAGTGCTAACAGGCAACTATCCATAGACAAGATCCCACAAAGCACAAAGGGGAAATGGCTGCCTAAATATGATCCCCAATCAGAGACAACAATAAACAGCTTCCTCTGATTGGGAACCATATCAGGCCAACATAGATGTATAAATCACCTAGATAACCCACCCTAGTCACACCCCGACCTAAACAACATAGAGAATAAAAAGCTCTCTATGGTCAGGGCGTGACAAACCCCACATAGAAATAATAAACTAGACTAAACCCTAGTCACGCCCTGACCTACTCTACCATAGAAAATTAAGGATTTCTATGGTCAGGGCGTGACAGAGAACAAGTGAGAGGAGCAGAAATGGTAACTAATTGTAACACTAATTTGTGGTTTATATGGTCCCACCCCCATTTTGTGTTAAAACTACTCTGGCCATGGTGTTATTTTTGGAATTAAAATGACACTAAATGGAGTAAATATCCTCTCAGAGTTTAACTTCAATTGTCATTTTTGTTGTTGTTTTTAATCAACGTGCATTACATTTCTCTTTCAGTTTACTTCCTTTGTATTTTAAGGATGTAAAGCATTACTTGAATATTTCTTAATGTGTCACATTATGGTAATTTGCAATGTGATATCCAATCTCTGTTGGAAGCCAGCATGCAGGAGGATATCCTGTGCTTTTACATCACTCACAACTTGCATTTAAAATACCTGTCAGAATACCATTGTAAACTGGAACAACTATCTCACTAACTGTTGCTATAAATCCAACCACATACAGATTGGATATGTTTATAAAAATGTTTCTTATCTTTGTTTAGCATAAGATCAAAAACAATCAATGTACAAGCAAAAACACTGAAAAATCTACCTGTAGCAGAGCATCCTGGGAAATATGAGAATGAGGCCCATCCCACATCTGTGCATAACTACACACAGTAGATTTAACTCCCTGTCTCTGGTTACTCTTAATGGAGTTAAAAGTAGTCCGTCCTATTGAACTCCAGTTAGCAACACTAACTCCAGGGAGCGTATCACTTTCCTGAGGTTTAAACTCCCAGTAGAGTCAATGTAACCCTCATTTTTTTGACACTGTGATTTCAACTACCCTTAATTAACTGTGCAGTTTGGAAATTGACTTGTTATACTTCACACGTTGTCTACTTCTCCAGTGGACTGGAGAGAGAGAAGGAAAATGGGGAAAGAGAGAAAGCAAGGGAGAGAGGTGGAGAGCTGGTAAGAGATACATCATCTGGTTGTTTTTATATCTGTAACTTCCCCTGTCTACACCTATTAGCCCTACGCTTGTACACGCACACACACACACACACACACACACACACACACACACACACACACACATCCAATCATTTCCACCCTATGCTTGTCTGGTTCCACACAGCTATTGTCTATTCCACAAACACACTGTCCTTATCTTGCCGTTCTCATGCACTCAGCACATTGTTGACCCGCACACCCCCACCCAGCCAATAGTCCTGTTTACACAACGGATCACACACACAAACACACATACACACATTGCTAACAAAGCAGATTTTCCAAACCAACATACCCTCCAGTCTGTGCAGACCCAAGGTTTGTTATCATTAGTGATGGAGGGAATGACAGAGGGCAGGAGAGAGAGGCGTATCCAATCCCAAACCAACCCCTTGTCCCTAACCCCCTACTACTCCCTCTGATATGATTAGATAGGTGTAAGCAAAGATTCCACTTAGAGCAGGGCTCTCCAACCCTGTTCCTGGAGAGCGACCATCCTGTAGGTTTTCACTCCAACCCTAATCTAGCACACCTGATTCTAATAATTAGCTGGTAGATAAGCTGAATCAGGTTAGTTACAACTGGGGTTGGAGCGAAAACCTACAAGGGTAGCTCTCCAGGAACATGGTTGGAGAACCTTGTCTTAGATGACAAGGTGGAGCCTTATCCAGGTGAGACACTAAAACAGCATCTCCTGCTGGCCAGGAGGGGTAGGCCTACTGAATGCTGTCCAGGAGGAGTAGACCTACTGAATGCTGGTGAGGAGGGGTAGGCCTACTGAATGCTGTCCATGAGGGGTAGGCCTACTGAATGCTGTCCAGGAGGGGTAGGCCTACTGAATGCTGTCCACGAGGCGTAGGACTACTGAATGCTGTCCAGGAGGGGTAGGACTATTGAATGCTGTCCAGGAGGGGTAGGACTACTGAATGCTGTCCAGGAGGGGTAGGACTAGAGAATGCTGTCCAGGAGGGGTAGGACTACTGAATGCTGGCCAGGAGGGGTAGAACTACTGAATGCTGTCCAGGAGGGGTAGGACTAGAGAATGCTGTCCAGGAGGGGTAGGACTAGAGAATGCTGTCCAGGAGGGGTAGGACTACTGAATGCTGTCCAGGAGGGATAGGACTAGAGAATGCTGTCCAGGAGGGGTAGGACTAGAGAATGCTGTCCAGGAGGGGTAGGACTACTGAATGCTGGCCAGGAGGGGTAGGACTACTGAATGCTGTCCAGGAGGGGTAGGACTACTGAATGCTGTCCAGGAGGGGTAGGACTCCTGAATGCTGTCCAGGAGGGGTAGGCCTACTGAATGCTGTCCAGGAGGGGTAGGACTACTGAATGCTGGCCAGGAGGGGTAGGACTACTGAATGCTGACCAGGAGGGGTAGGACTACTGAATGTTGTCCAGGAGGGGTAGGACTACTGAATGTTGGCCAGGAGGGGTAGGACTACTGAATGTTGGCCAGGAGGGGTAGGACTACTGAATGTTGTCCAGGAGGGGTAGGACTACTGAATGTTGGCCAGGAGGGGTAGGACTACTGAATGTTGGCCAGGAGAGGTTGGCCTACTGAATGCTGTCCAGGAGGGGTAGGACTACTGAATGCTGGCCCATGGACTAACTCAGTGTTTTTCCAACTCCAGTCCTTCAGAAACCCCAACAGTACACATTTTTGTTGTAGCGCTGGACAAACACCCCTCATTCAACCCATCGAGGTCTTGATGATTAGTTGACAAGTTGAATCAGGTGTGCTCATCTAGGGTTACAAAACAAATGTATACTGTTGGGGGTACTAGAGGACTATTGTTGGGAAACACTGGACTAACTAAGAGGCCAACATCACATGGTTATAGAGTTGGAGTCACTAGGTCCCAGGAATGTCCAGTGGTCCCTGACTTTACACATGGTGGCCCTCAAATATTTCTCCTCTGTTTAATAATACAATATCCAATCATTGTTTCACAGCATGATCCTTACTCAGTTAGTCATGAACACCAGGGGAAATATTTACTTGGAAATGCTTTAAGGCTAAAATTGGCCTTAATTGTATATTAAGTGGCGTTGTTCAATTAAATATGATTAAGGTACAATGTGTTGATTTAAGCACCAATTACTGACCTCGATTATGAGCTGTGGGTATATGCTAATTATATGCTAATTGTATTAATAATAGATTATACCTTGTAATTTATGCGCAGGTTGAGTAGCCAGCGTCACACCGTGCAGGTCAAGAGCAATAAGCTTAGTATTTTTACGGAAGAGATGGTGGGAAGGGAGAGATTGAAGGCAAGAGAGTGTAAGTTGTATAATTGAATAAGTTGAAGGTTATCTGTAAGGTAAATAACTGACATTTTATATGGTCAAAATAACCAGAGATATGACTACTCTTCATCACTCATCAAAGACTAATCTATGTGCCTAGTAGGGCAGAAAACAAGAGACAGGAACACAAGGAGAGCAAGAAGAGATGAGGGAGGGGAGGGAGGGAGGGAGGGAGGGAGGGAGGGAGGGAGGGAGGGAGGGAGGGAGGGAGGGAGGGAGGGAGGGAGGGAGGGAGGGGGAGGGAGGGAGGGAGGGAGGGAGGGAGGGAGGGAGGGAGGAGGGAGGGAGGGAGGGAGGGAGGGAAGGAAGGAAGGAGGGACGTTTATTTCATCCGTGTAGAAAGACAAAGGAGTCAATGTAAGGACGTTTTAGAGGCCGTCTTTCACCGTCTCTTTGCGAAGGAGTAGTGTGTGTGTGTGTGGGGGGGGGGGTGTAACGTTTCACGTCTGAAAGCTTTAGTGGGACTAGATTGCCTCTTCCTCGTCCCCTGCCTCACAAGGGGGAAGTCAAACATCTAATTCCTCATCAGATTACACACACGCGCGCACACACACACGCTGGCCCTATTATTGTCTCTGCTCATCTCCCGTAATTAATCCTTCAGCATTGATCCGGGGGATGGTTTGTAAGGTAACCTGATTCCCCACCACAGTGGTTTAATGTTTTTAACCGTGTGTGTGTATGTGTGTGATGAACATCTACTGAGCTCTTCAGCAGATACCACTGCTGTGGTTGAGCCCAAAGGTGAGTGTGGTTTGACCATGAAAACCAAGGCTGCTCAGCTCTGGTCTGAGTCTCTGTGTACGCCGTTGTGTGGATGCACGTGTGTGTGTGTGTGCATGTGTGTGTGTGTGTGTGTGTTACCGTTAAGGTATCTGATATAGAAACATTTACACAGCATACGGGAAGTAAAGTAAGAACAGTCTATATTTCAGACCGTTTTTACTTCAGACACTATCCAGTCTATATAACATGGTGTAATGGAACCTAACAGATAAACTATTATCAGTCTCCTCTCGCTCTCTCTGTCTCTGCCTCTCTCTCTTTCTGTCTCTCTCTCTCTCTCTCTCTCTCTCTCTGTTTTGTGCATTATTAGATGTGTTATAAATGTTCATAGCAGTTTATAGCTCCTTATGCATTACATGCAACCATTCATAGTGCATTCTGCACACTGACTGGTAAGTCATAGAGAGTTCAACCGCCATACCATAATAAAGTCTGTGTCAAAGTTTGACTGGGGAAACGAAGCACACTTGAGAGACTTTTTAATGAAGGCTATTTCTTCTTCCCAATGTGTCTGAAGTCCTGAGAGCTCTGGAGAGTTTTAGAATAATTAGACTTTCTGTGACTTTTTCTGCTCAGGCAAATCTTAAGACCCCTCAAATGGACCCCTCATCACACAATCGACCAATCGGCTTAATTTCACCCGTATCTTCATACAGCCAAGTATTCCCCTCTCATCTCGTTGAAGATCACTATGTCTGAGGGATGTGCCCCTCCCCCTTCCTTTGTTTCTCTCTTTCTGATGTCACTTGATAATAATGTTGTTTGATACAGTTTCTCTTTGAAGTGTGTGTGTGAGTGAGTGAGTTTGTTTCTCTTTGATGACAGGCCCAAAAGTTCCATAAAGAGGTCCGTTGTGGGGTTGGTTCTTTGACGTCGCTGTAATGAGGTCTGGACCTTGGAGCCTGGAGGTCTACGGGTCAAGTGGCAGTTTTTTGCCCCCAGGGCAGTGAGCCCAGCCGGGCATGGAAGGCCTGGGAACCCCCCTCTCTCTATGGAGGAGAACAGGCTAGTGCTTTAAGGGCTGAGAGACTGCATGGAGACCACAGAGAACTGATAAGATTGGGTTATAAGAGTAATATGTAGGACTGAGTGTGGGAATGAAAGATTGAAAGGAAGAAGGATTAAGAAACCCTGGTCTGTGAGGCAGAGAAATTAGGTATTCAGAGGTTTCATTAAAATACATTCTAATCAGATGATTGGGACATACACTGCGTGTTCAAAATATTGAGAACACCTGCTCTTTCCATGACCTAGACTGACCAGGTGAAAGCTATGATCCCTTATTGATGTCACGTGTTAAATCCACTTCAATCAGTGTAGAGGAAGGGGAGGAGACAGGTTAAAGATGGACTGAGACATGGATTGTGTATGTGTGCCATTCAGAGTGTGAATGGGCAAAAACAAAAGATTTAAGTGCCTTTGAACGGGGTATGGTAGTAGGTGCCAGGCGCAGCGGTTTGTGTCAAGAACTGCAGCGCTGCTGAACTTCATCTGGAGCACTGGGGTGTTTGAAGATGAGAAGAGAGCAGTTTGGTTATTAACTTGTCACTCTTGTCTGGTTTTGCTGTTGCTATCCTGCTATCTGTTGTACTTCTCACCACCATTCTATTCTATACAGAAATCTTCAGTCAATTCCTCTCTTTCTTTCTGTCTTTCTTTCCCTCTCTCTCTTTCTTTCTTCAGTCTCACGCGTTCATCCCGTAATCTGTGGAGTGATGTGCTGGTCTTGTCAAAAGGAAGTCATTGTGTGCTGATTTCTGAAGCTGTTTTCTGTTTCGAACGTGGTATTTGGAGTCTGTGACAAAGGGGGAAAAAAATCTGTTTTGGAGCAGTTCCCAAAACACTGGTTTTAATGATGAAAATGGACAAAAGCGTCTTGCATCTCTTTAACCCTGGCTGAACGACTGTAGATATGATTTAGAATGAGTTGGCTGTTCGTTGCAGAAAGGAATAAAACATTAAACAAAACAATAAATAAAGTTGAATTGACAGAATACAATTGTAAATATAAAGGAGGACAGTTTGATGTTTCGGTCTTTATCTAAAGCATTCTTGCATGCATGCGTCACCACAAACTATTTCTCCTCTATTTCCCCTCTTTCCTCGACCTCTCTCTCTCCTTCATCTTCCTCGACCTCTCTCTCTCCTTCATCCTCCTCCAACATATATCTCTCCTTCCTATCCTCTGTCTCTCTTTCTCTTTCTCGCCTCCCCATTAATCTTCTTATCCTCTCCTGTTTTCTGCTCACGTCCTTTCTTCTCTACCTCTCCTCTACCTTTTCTCCTCTCTTTCTCCTCTCTCTCTCAGTCAACTCTCCCCCCCACGCGGGCAGCAGAAACACTGCAAATCACCAAGATCTCTTCCTAATCCCTTTCCTTTTGTCCTCCCTCCTCCATCACCACTCCCCCTTCTCCCCTCTCTCCATCCCCCTCCCTCCCTCCCTCTTTCGCTCTCACCCCATCCATCTCTCTCCCTTCCCATCACTTTCTCTCCCCAATCCCTCTCTCGTGCTCCATTTCTCCATGCATTCTCTGTGTCTGATCATGTTTGTGTGTGTGTACTGAACCTGCGCTCCACAGTGGCCATAAGATGCAGTATGTGAGGATCTTCCACAGAACAGTGGAATGGCCGTACTATCAGAGTAGGTTTGCCATGGCAACAGCAGAATTCCAGGACAGCCTGCATGACAGAAGGCACAAACAGAAGCTAAGCCCTGCAAAGTGACAGAGTGTGTGTGTGTGTGTGTGTGTGTGTGTGTGTGTGTGTGTGTGTGTGTGTGTGTGTGTGTGTGTGTGTGTGTGTGTGTGTGTGTGTGTGTGTGAAAAACAGAAGTGCAGCCCTGCGAAGTGACAACATCACAGAGGATGAGGACGCCTACATGAATCCAGCCAAACTGCTCCCATCTCACCATTAGGGGCTCAGTCTGAAAAGAACAAGTGAGGTGGCGTAATGGTTGAACATTTTATCATGTATGAAAACAGTTGTGATAAAGGCCTGAAATGCAAGCGACAGGCACACACACTCCCTCCAAGTAGGATCACACATAGACCCTTGTTTTAATCAGCACACACACTCCCTCCAAGTAGGATCACACATAGACCCTTGTCTTAATCAGCACACAGTTTGGTCCCATGCATCTTTATTATGGTCTTATTATTAACCACCCACTTCATATATATATGTGTGTGTGTGTGTGTGTGTGTGTGTGTGTGTGTGTGTGTGTGTGTGTGTGTGTGTGTGTGTGTGTGTGTGTGTGTGTGTGTGTGTGTGTGTGTGTGTGTGTGTGTGTGTGTGTGTGTGTGTGTGTGTGTGTGTGTGTGTGTGTGTGTGTGAGCCACGTGTAGGCCAGACTACCTCCCATGCATCTTTCTTTTTCTTTATCATAATGAACGATTTGTATAGGACCCCTGTCTCTGTGACAAATGAACACCTTGTTCTCTGTGACCCAAACTGTGATCCTCTGTTTGTTGTAACGCACCAGAGCAGTGCTTGAAAAATAGCCCCCTCTGAAATAGGTCTTCTACCTGACCTGGGAGAGTTACTGTATTCACACAGGACTACTCTTATTGTAATCTATTCCTATGGGGTTGAGTATGAATAAGTTGGTTTATTACATTTTTATTTGACCTTTTTTTAACTAGGCAAATCAGTTATGAACAAATTCTTATTTACAGTGACGGCCTACACCGGCCACCCGGACAACGCTGGGTCAGTTGTGTGCCTCCCTATGGGACTCCCAATCACGGCCAGTTGTGATACAGCCTGGATTCGAACCAGGGTGTCTGTAGTGATGCCTCTAGCACTGAGAAGCAGTGCCTCAGACCGCTGTGCCACTTATATAACCTTTAAATGATGCGTTGTCCAAATTAACAATTGGATTGAATCCCCATAGCATCAGTCACCAGAAAAATAGATAATTGTGTAACGTTGGTTTCCTTATCTATAACCTTCATGTTCTACATAATATGACATTCTGGTTGCTGTCCATGTAAATGAAAGGTTGTCTTTATAAATAATAACTCAATCATTTCTACTTTATAGTGTGGACCTACTGTGGCCATTGTGGAGAGGGAGGAAGAAAGAAGGGAGAGAGACAAAGAGATAGAGACAGAAAGAGAGACAGAGAGATAGAGATATACAGTTGAAGTCGGAAGTTTACATACACCTTAGTCAAATACATTTAAACTCAATTTTTCACAATTCCTGACATTTAATCAAAGTCAAAATTCTGTGTCTTATGTCAGTTAGGATTACCACTTTATTTTAAGAATGTGAAATGTCAGAATAATAGTAGAGAGAATGATTTATATCAGCTTTTATTTCTTTCATCACATTCCCAGTGGGTCAGAAGTTTACATACACTCAATTAGTATTTGGTAGCATTGCCTTTAAATTGTTTAACTTGGGTCAAACGTTTCAGGTAGCCTTCAACAAGCTTCCCACAATAAGTTGGGTGAATTTTGGCCCATTCCTCCTGACAGAGTTGGTGTAACTGAGTCAGGTTTGTAGGCCTCCTTGCTCACACACGCTTTTTTAGTTCTGCCCACACATTTTCTATGGGATTGAGGTCAGGGCTTTGTGATGGCCACTCCAATACTTTGACTTTGTTGTCCTTGAGCCATTTTGCCACAACTTTGGAAGTATGCTTGGGGTCATTGTCCATTTGGAAGACCCATTTGCGACCAAGCTTTAACTTCCTGACTGATGTCTTGAGATGTTGCTTCAATATATACACATAATGTTCCTACATCATGATGCCATCTATTTTGTGAAGTGCACCAGTCCCTCCTGCAGCAAAGGACCGACAACATGATGCTGCCACCCCCGTGCCTCACGGTTGGGATGGTGTTCTTCGGCTTGCAAGCCTCCCCCTTTTTCCTCCAATCATAACGATGGTCATTATGGCCAAACAGTTCTATTTCTGTTTCATCAGACTAGAGGACATTTCTCCAAAAAGTACAATATTTGTCCCCATGTGCAGTTGCAAACCGTAGTCAGGCTTTTTTATGGCGGTTTTGAGGCAGTGGCTTCTTCCTTGCTGAGCCATTCAGGTTATGTCAAAATAGGACTCGTTTGACTGGGGATATAGATACTTTTGTACCTGTTTCCTCCAGCATCTTCACAAGGTCCTTTGCTGTTGTTCTGGGATTGATTTGCACTTTTCACACCAAAGTACGTTCATCTCTAGGAGACAGAACACGTCTCCTTCCTGAGCGGTATGACGGCTGCGTGGTCACATGGTGTTTATACTTGTGTACTATTGTTTGTACAGATGAACGTGGTACCTTCAGGCGTTTAAAAATTGCTCCCATGGATGAACCAGACTTGTGAAGGTCTACAATTTCTTTTCTGAGGTCTTGGCTTATTTCTTTTGATTTTCCCATGATGTCAAGCAAAGAAGCACGGACTTTGAAGGTAGGCCTTGAAATTCATCCACAGGTACACCTCCAATTGACTCAAATTATGTCAATTAGCCTATCAGAAGCTTCTAAAGCCATAATTTTCTGGAATTTTCCAAGCTGTTTAAAGGCACAGTCAACTTAGTGTATATAAACTTCTGACCCACTGGAATTGTGATACAGTGAATTATAATGAAATAATCTGTCTGTAAACAATTGTTGGAGAAATTACTTGTGTCATGCACTAAGTAGATGTCCTAACCGACTTGCCAAAACTATAGTTTGTTAACAATAAATTTGTGGAGTGGTTGAAAAATGAGTTTTAATGACTCCAACCTAAGTGTATGTAAATTTCCAACTTCAACTGTATATAGACAGAGACAGAAACAGAGAGAGAGAGAGACATTACAGTAGTATTTCCATTCACCATTTAAATACAATATGGTGTACAATTATGGTCTAGATCAGTGGTTCCCAAACTTTCAGTCTCGTACCCCTTCAAACATTCAAGCTCCAGCTGCGTACCCCCTCTAGCACCAGGGTCTCAAATTGTATTTTTTGCCATCATTGTAAGCCTGCCACACACACACACTATACGATACATTTATTAAACATAAGAATGAGTGTGAGTTTTTTGTCACAACCCGGCTCGTGGGAAGTGACAAAGAGCTCTTATAAGCCAAGGACACAAATAGTAATATAATAATAATAAATATTTTTTTTATTTTATTTAGCCATCTTACATATAAAACATTATTTGTTCAACAAAAATGGTGAATAACTCACCACAGGTTAATGAGGGTGTCCTTGAGGGTTGAAAGGATGCACATAACTCTGCAATGTTGGGTTGTACTGGAGAGAGTCTCACAATCTTAAATCAAGTTCCACACACAGTCTGTACCTATATTTAGTTTTTATGCTAGTGAGGGCCGAGAATCCACTTTCACATAGGTACGTGGTTGCAAAGGGCATCAGTGTCTTAACAGCACCATTTGCCACGGCAAGAAACTCTGAGCGCAACCCTATCCAGAAATCTGCCAGTGGCTTCTGAATAAATTCAATTTTCACAGAACCACTTGTTGCAATTTCGATGAGGCTCTCTTATTCAGATATCGGTAAGTGGACTGGAGGCAGGGCACAAAAGGGATAACGAATCCAGTTGTTTGTGTTGTCCGTTTCGGAAAAGTACCTGTGTAATTGTGCACCCAGCTCACTCAGGGGCTTCGCTATATCACATTTGACATTGTGCGTAAGCTTGAGTTCATTTGCACACAAAAAAATCATACAATGATGGAAAGACCTGTTTGTTGTCCTTGTTAATGCAGACAGAGAAGAGCTCCATCTTCTTAATCATAGCCTAAATTTTGTCCCGCACATTGACTATAGTCCCTGTAATCCTAGATTCAGATCATTCAGGCAAGAAAAAACATCACCCAGATAGGCCAGTCGTGTGAGAAACTCCTCATCATGCAAGCGGTCAGACAAGTGAAAAACATCACCCAGATAGGCCAGTCGTGTGAGAAACTCCTCATCATGCAAGCGGTCAGACAAGTGAAAAACATCACCCAGATAGGCCAGTCGTGTGAGAAACTCCTCATCATGCAAGCGGTCAGACAAGTGAAAAACATCCTCTAGGTAGGCCAGTCGTGTGAGAAACTCGTCATCATGCAAGCGGTCAGACAAGTGAAAAACATCACCCAGATAGGCCAGTCGTGTGAGAAACTCGTCATCATGCAAGCGGTCAGACAAGTGAAAAACATCACCCAGATAGGCCAGTCGTGTGAGAAACTCCTCATCATGCAAGCGGTCAGACAAGTGAAAAACATCACCCAGATAGGCCAGTCGTGTGAGAAACTCCTCATCATGCAAGCGGTCAGACAAGTGAAAAACATCACCCAGATAGGCCAGTCGTGTGAGAAACTCCTCATCATGCAAGCGGTCAGACAAGTGAAAAACATCACCCAGATAGGCCAGTCGTGTGAGAAACTCCTCATCATGCAAGCGGTCAGACAAGTGAAAAACATCACCCAGATAGGCCAGTCGTGTGAGAAACTCCTCATCATGCAAGCGGTCAGACAAGTGAAAAACATCACCCAGATAGGCCAGTCGTGTGAGAAACTCCTCATCATGCAAGCGGTCAGACAAGTGAAAATAATGGTCAGTAAAGAAAACTTTAAGCTTGTCTCTCAATTTAAAAAAATGTGTCAATACTTTGCCCCTTGATAACCAACACACTTCTGTATGTTGTAAAACTGTTACATGGTCGCTGCCTATATCCTTGCATAATGCAGAAAATGCACAAGAGTTCATGGGCCTTGATTTAACCAAGTTAACCATTTTCACTGTAGTGTCCAAAACATATTTCAAGCTGTCAGGCATTCCCTTGGCAGGAAGAGCCTCTCAGAGGATGCTGCAGTGTAACCAAGTGGCTACGGGAGCAACTGTTTGCACGTGTGTTAGCACTCCACTATGTCTCCCTGTCATGGCTTTTGCACCATCAGTAAAGATACCAACACATCTTGACCACCAAAGTCAATTTGATGTCACAAAGCTGTCCAGTACTTTAAAAATATCCTCTCATGTTGTCCTGGTTTCCAGTGGTTTGCAGAAGAGGATGTCTTCCTTAATTTACGTAACGGACATATACCAGGAGCTGTGCCAGGCCCTCCAGCTGGATGAGTCTGTTGACTCATCCAGCTGTAACGCATATAATTCACTGGCTTGTATACGAAGCAGTAATTGTTTCAAAAACATCTCCTGCCATGTCACTGATGCGTCGTGAAACAGTGTTGTTTGATGAAGTCATTGTCTGTATAGTTTTTTGGGCCTTTTCCCCCAGAATTGTCCAAGCCATATCCGCGGCAGCAGGAAGAATTAAGTCCTCCACATAGTATGGGCCTTGCCTGTCCTAGCCATTCAGTAGCTCACCTTATAATACGCTTCTAGCCCCTTCTTATTAATGATATCTGTTGCTTTTATACATTTATTACTACTCGAAAGTCATCTTTATTCTCGCTCAAAAATCTCCCGTGGCTTCTTTTTCAAATGGTCAAGTTTTGTTTCTAAATGTCTGTGCAAGAGTGAAGGTTTCCCGTGAGAGAGTAACAGTTAATGTGATTGGATATTAATTATTTGAATAGGTTACCTGTATTTGACAATGTGTTGTTATTTCGCTGAACACTAGATGGTTTAACTTTATTTTTGGCAGTGAGACGAGGCTACTCAGGTGAGAAAAAACCTCACCCAAATGTATAGCCCCGTTGGAAAATATAAATGTACTGTTTGAAAATGTGAATCACATTTTTATTTGGCGTACCCCCGAAGGCATTGCACCCTGAGGGTACCTGGTCTAGATGGTTTCTGCTAAGGATAATTGTATTGTCATTCATTTCAGAAACATTTATTCTAAGACTTGAATATAGAAATGATATGTAATTTCTCCTGTGTGCAGTTCCACTATCAGCGAATCGGATGGTAGCATTATAATGTATATATTCTATATAGAACCAGTGACCATTTTAGCATGTACATCTTGGTGGGGCAAAACAAATAATTGTGGGATGTACAGTGCCTTGCGAAAGTATTCGGCCCCCTTGAACTTTGCGACCTTTTGCCACATTTCAGGCTTCAAACAAAGATATAAAACTGTATTTTTTGTGAAGAATCAACAACAAGTGGGACACAATCATGAAGTGGAACGACATTTATTGGATATTTCAAACTTTTTTAACAAATCAAAAACTGAAAAATTGGGCGTGCAAAATTATTCAGCCCCCTTAAGTTAATACTTTGTAGCGCCACCTTTTGCTGCGATTACAGCTGTAAGTCGCTTGGGGTATGTCTCTATCAGTTTAGCACATCGAGAGACTGACATTTTTTCCCATTCCTCCTTGCAAAACAGCTCGAGCTCAGTGAGGTTGGATGGAGAGCATTTGTGAACAGCAGTTTTCAGTTCTTTCCACAGATTCTCGATTGGATTCAGGTCTGGACTTTGACTTGGCCATTCTAACACCTGGATATGTGTTAGATACCTGAATTTTTGAACCATTCCATTGTAGATTTTGCTTTATGTTTTGGATCATTGTCTTGTTGGAAGACAAATCTCTGTCCCAGTCTCAGGTCTTTTGCAGACTCCATCAGGTTTTCCTCGAGAATGGTCCTGTATTTGGCTCCATCCATCTTCCCATCAATTTTAACCATCTTCCCTGTCCCTGCTGAAGAAAAGCAGGCCCAAACCATGATGCTGCCACCACCATGTTTGACAGTGGGGATGGTGTGTTCAGGGTGATGAGCTGTGTTGCTTTTACGCCAAACATAACGTTGTGCATTGTTGCCAAAAAGTTCAATTTTGGTTTCATCTGACCAGAGAGCACCTTCTTCCACATGTTTGATGTGTCTCCCAGGTGGCTTGTGGCAAACTTTAAATTACACTTTTTATGGATATCTTTAAGAAATGGCTTTCTTCTTGCCACTCTTCCATAAAGGCCAGATTTGTGCAATATACGACTGATTGTTGTCCTATGTACAGAGTCTCCCACCTCAGCTGTAGATCTCTGCAGTTCATCCAGAGTGATCATGGGCCTCTTGGCTGCATCTCTGATCAGTCTTCTCCTTGTATGAGCTGAAAGTTTAGAGGGACGGCCAGGTCTTGGTAGATTTGCAGTGGTCTGATACTCCTTCCATTTCAATATTATCGCTTGTACAGTGCTCCTTGGGATGTTTAAAGCTTGGAAAAATCTTTTTGTATCCAAATCCGGCTTTAAACTTCTTCACAACAGTATCTCGGACCTGCCTGGTGTGTTCCTTGTTCTGATGCTCTCTGCGCTTTTAACGGACCTCTGAGACTATCACAGTGCAGGTGCATTTATACGGAGACTTGATTACACACAGGTGGGTTGTATTTATCATCATTAGTCATTTAGGTCAACATTGGATCATTCAGAGATCCTCACTGAACTTCTGGAGAGTTTGCTGCACTGAAAGTAAAGGGGCTGAATAATTTTGCACGCCAATTTTTCAGTTTTTGATTTGTTAAAAACGTTTGAAATATCCAATAAATGTCGTTCCACTTCATGATTGTGTCCCACTTGTTGTTGATTCTTCACAAAAAAATACAGTTTTATATCTTTATGTTTGAAGCCTGAAATGTGGCAAAAGGTCTCAAAGTTCAAGGGGGCCGAATACTTTCGCAAGGCACTGTATGCCAGCAAAGCCACTACATAACACAACACTAAATAATACATTAATTGCACTATAACGGTGACAAATAGTGCCCACAAACTGTTAGGGCCTACATAAAGCTGTCCCAACAGCAGAGTCCCAACAGTAGAGTCCCAACACCTTACCACTCCTAAACCTGGCTATCAGCGGAGCCTTGTCTGGCAGCCAAACAGTTCATTCAGACTCATTTACTGCCTTTAAAAAAAACATAGCTGATACTTGTTTAAACAAATGTTGTTTCTATTGACAATTGAGATGTAGAAATTATGGCATAAGGTGATGACAAGCGGATAAGAGGCAATCCGTAATTTCGATTAAGACATTAATGAGCGAGCTAGGATGGATGTAGTCAATATAACTATTTGCACTTTGGAAATGTACAGCAACGGAATTCAGGACATGGACCTTTCAGAACACCTTACAGTGTTCTTCCTGTACACCAAGTCAGAACCGTAGGATAAATAAATGGGGCTATATAAACAGACAATGAAAGCTCTTAGAATATTCAATGATTACATTTCTCTTAAACAGGTTATAGGCTATTTGTGCACCACTAAGTTCGAACAGTAGGCGAAAATAGGAGGTGAAGACCAAATTATTAGAGTGAGACACATTGAACTCCGTTTGGGTCTTTGCGTGTCAAAAAGAAACACGTCATATAACACTATTTGACGCGTTAAATAAGCTTTTAATGTGACATGTCAAATAACACAATTCTATTATAGAATGTTGAGTCTGCTAAATTTACACGTGCAAGTCAAGCACCACAACTACTAACGTTTGTCACGTTCGTTGTATGGATGAGACCAAGGCGCAGCGTGATGTGAATACATTCTTCTATTTATTAACGAAGAAATACTAAACAAACTATACAAAACAACTAAATGAACGTGACGCTATATATAAACAAGTGCAGACACAGGCAACTAACCATAGACAATAACCCACGAAATACCCAAGGAATATGGCTGCCTAAATATGGTTCCCAATCAGAGACAACGATAAACTGCTGCCTCTAATTGAGAACCAATCTAGGCAACCATAGACATACATAACACCTAGACAAGTAAACACCCATAGACATACAAAACCCCTAGACAGGGTTGTCCTGTCTTGCTCCCAGACAGACTAAATAACATTTTTTACCCGCTTTGAGGACAATACAGTGCCACTGACACGGCCCGCTACCAAAACCTGCGGACTCTCCTTCACTGCAGCCGACGTGAGTAAAACATTTAAACGTGTTAACCCTCGCAAGGCTGCAGGCCCAGACGGCATCCCCAGCCGCGTCCTCAGAGCATGCGCAGGTGTGTTTACGGACATATTCAATCAATCCTTATCCAAGTCTGCTGTTCCCACATGCTTCAAGAGGGCCACCATTGTTCCTGTTCCGAAGAAAGCTAAGGTAACTGAGCTAAACGACTACCACCCCGTAGCACTCACTTCCGTCATCATGAAGTGCTTTGAGAGACTAGTCAAGGATCATATCACCTCCACCCTACCTGACACCCTAGACCCACTCCAATTTGCTTACCGCACCAATAGGTCCACAGACGACGCAATCTCAACCACACTGCACACTGCCCTAACCCATCTGGACAAGAGGAATACCTATGTGAGAATGCTGTTCATCGACTACAGCTCAGCATTTAACACCATAGTACCCTCCAAACTCGTCATCAAGCTCGAGACCCTGGGTCTCGACCCCGCCCTGTGCAACTGGGTACTGGACTTCCTGACGGGCCGCCCCCAGGTGGTGAGGGTAGGTAACAACATCAGCACCCCTCTGATCCTCAACACTGAGGCCCCACAAGGGTGCGTTCTGAGCCCTCTCCTTGTACACCCTGTTCACCCACGACTGCGTGGCCATGCACACATCCAACTCAATCATCAAGTTTGCGAACGACACTACAGTGGTAGGCTTGATTACCAACAACGATGAGACGGCCTACAGGGAGGAGGTGAGGGCCCTCGCATTGTGGTGTCAGGAATATAACCTCACACTCAACGTCAACAAAACCAAGGAGATGATTGTGGACTTCAGGAAACAGCAGAGGGAGCACCCCCCTATCCACATCGACGGGACAGTAGTGGAGAGGGTAGTAAGTTTTAAGTTCCTCGGCGTACACATCACGGACAAACTGAATTGGTCCACCCACACAGACAGCATTGTGAAGAAGGCGTAGCAGCGCCTCTTCAACCTCAGGAGGCTGAAGAAATTTGGCGTGTCACCAAAAGCACTCACAAACTTCTACAGATGCACAATCGAGAGCATCCTGTCGGGCTGTATCACCGCCTGGTACGGCAACTGCTCCACCCACAACCGTAAGGCTCTTCAGAGGGTAGTGAGGTCTGCACAACGCATCATCGGGGGCAAACTACCTGCCCTCCAGGACACCTACACCACCCGATGTCACAGGAAGGCCATAAAGATCATCAAGGACAACAACCACCAGAGCCACTGCCTGTTCACCCCGCTATCATCCAGAAGGCGAGGTCAGTACAGGTGCATCAAAGCAGGGACCGAGAGACTGAAAAACAGCTTCTATCTCAAGGCCATCAGACTGTTAAACAGCCACCACTAGCATTGAGTGGCTGCTGCCAACATACTGACTCAACTGCAGCCACTTTAATAATGGAAATTGATGTAAAAAATGTATCACTAGCCACTTTAAACAATGCCACTTAATATACTGTTTACATACCCTACATTACTCATCTCATACAGTGAGGCAAAAAAGTATTTAGTCAGCCACCAATTGTGCATGTTCTCCCACTTAAAAAGATGAGAGAGACCTGTAATTTTCATCATAGGTACACTTCAACTATGACAGACAAAATGAGAAAAAAATCCAGAAAATCATATTGTAGGATTTTTTATGAATTTATTTGCAAATTATGGTGGAAAATAAGTATTTTTTCAATAACAAAAGTTTATCTCAATACTTTGTTATATACCCTTTGTTGGCAATGACAGAGGTCAAACGTTTTCTGTAAGTCTTCACAAGGTTTTCACACACTGTTGCTGGTATTTTGGCCCATTCCTCCATGCAGATCTCCTCTAGAGCAGTGATGTTTTGGGACTGTTGCTGGGCAACACAGACTTTCAACTCCCTCCAAAGATTTTCTATGGGGTTGAGATCTGGAGACTGGCTAGGCCGCTCCAGGACCTTGAAATGCTTCTTACGAAGCCACTCCTTCATTGCCCGGGCGGTGTGTTTGGGATCATTGTCATGCTGAAAGACCCAGCCACGTTTCATCTTCAATGCCCTTGCTGATGGAAGGAGGTTTTCACTCAAAATCTCAAGATACATGGCCCCATTCATTCTTTCCTTTACACGGATCAGTCGTCCTGGTCCCTTTGCAGAAAAACAGCCCCAAAGCATGATGTTTCCACCCCCATGCTTCACAGTAGGTATGGTGTTCTTTGCATGCAACTCAGCATTCTTTGTCCTCCAAACACGACGAGTTGAGTTTTTACCAAAAAGTTATATTTTGGTTTCATCTGACCATATGACATTCTCCCAATCTTCTTCTGGATCATCCAAATGCTCTCTAGCAAACTTCAGACGGGCCTGGACATGTACTGGCTTAAGCAGGGGGACACGTCTGGCACTGCAGGATTTGAGTCCCTGGCGGCGTAGTGTGTTACTGATGGTAGGCTTTGTTACTTTGGTCCCAGCTCTCTGCAGGTCATTCACTAGGTCCCCCCGTGTGATTCTGGGATTTTTGCTCACCGTTCTTGTGATCACTTTGACCCCATGGGGTGAGATCTTGCGTGGAGCCCCAGATCGAGGGAGATTATCAGTGGTCTTGTATGTCTTCCATTTCCTAATAATTGCTCCCACAGTTGGTTTCTTCAAACCAAGCTGCTTACCTATTGCAGATTCAGTCTTTCCAGCCTGGTGCAGGTCTACAATTTTGTTTCTGGTGTCCTTTGACAGCTCTTTGGTCTTGGCCATAGTGGAGTTTGGAGTGTGACTGTTTGAGGTTGTGGACAGGTGTCTTTTATACTGATAACAAGTTCAAACAGGTGCCATTAATACAGGTAACGAGTGGGGGACAGAGGAGCCTCTTAAAGAAGAAGTTACAGGTCTGTGAGAGCCAGAAATCTTGCTTGTTTGTAGGTGACCAAATACTTATTTTCCACCATAATTTGCAAATAAATTCATTACAAATCCTACAATGTGATTTTCTGGATTTTTTTTCTCATTTTGTCTGTCATAGTTGAAGTGTACCTATGATGAAAATTACAGGCCTCTCTCATCTTTTTAAGTGGGAGAACTTGCACAATTGGTGGCTGACTAAATACTTTTTTTGCCCCATTGTATGTGTATGGGATATACTGTAGTCTATATCATCTACTGCATCTTTATGTAGTACATTTATCACTAGCCACTTTAAACTATGCCACTTTGTTTACATACCCTACATTACTCATCTCATATGTATATACTGTACTCGAAACCATCTACTGCATCCTGCCTATGCCGTTCTGTACCATCACTCATTCATATATCTTTATGTACATATTCTTTATCCCTTTACACTTGTGTGTATAAGGTAGTAGTTGTGGATTTGATAGGTTAGATTACTCGTTGGTTATTACTGCATTATCGGAACTAGAAGCACAAGCATTTCGCTACACTCGCATTAACATCTGCTAACCATGTGTATGTGATTTGATTTATAATTTCTCTTCATTATTTCTCTTCTTCATATGACAAGGATTAAAAAGGATTTGCCAGTAGATTGTCGACAAGTGATGATGACTGCTAGCTAAGACTTTGAAAGGAAGTTGTTGACAGTCCAATCAAAGCTACTGTAGATCTAACGTGATTTGATGTCATTCTATCTGTTGCCAATGACCTTGAGCCTTCTTAGATGGGCACTTCATATATAACTCTATGGCAGAACCCAAGGGGCTAAAATTTTCGAGCTCTAACCTTAGAATTGGCAATGACGTACTGTCCAATGAGTGACAAAACACTGAGCCAATCAGGTGCAATGCTCTGTATTTTCTGCTGGCTAGCCCCACCACCACAGAAAGCACTGAGCTAGGCTGAAACGCCTGCATTTTGGAGCTGCCTTACTCAAGAAAGCAAAAAAGAGACCATGTTTGTATGCGGCTTTACTAAGTCAGTGATTTTTTAAAACATTGTTTGCAAACTGATATGTGACAGGTATTAATACCTGAATAAAAAGCTAAACAGGCTCTCTATTTTCCCCAACTGCCCTGAATGACAGGTTGCCACTGTATAGAACAAAGATAAATAGATGAGGAAATAGTGAGACCAAAGGACAACAAATTGCTAGGTGGGATACATGCTTTAGGAGTGAAAAGGAGCGAGGAAGGGAGGTAGAGATGGAGGAAGAGGGCGGGAAGGGGACAGGGCGCAATACTGAGGGGCGCTGAGGCAGTGAAACAAGGGGTGCACATCACTGAAGTCAGATACAATTTCTTTGACCTGATTTGCTAGTTTGTTTTAGTTTAACTTTGTATATATGTATATACAAAATATATATATTTAAAAAAAAATGTATATTTTGATTTATATTACGTTATTATAGTTTAATTTTTAGACAGTGGGAGGCTAGGAGACATTTGTGTTGTATCGTCTTTTTTGTCATGCCACTTCCTGCCACTGGGGGAAGTAATAGATGAGGTGATGAATCAGGTTATTGGTTAGGTCAGGTTTCAATTTTAAAGTCAATCTTAGTGTGACTTGGATTTAAAAGGAATAACGCTGTGACAGGTGCAAAAATATGGTGGAGGGAAACTCGATCCAATGCTTTTTAACTTCAGCAGTCACTGATTATTTAGACAGATAAGGAATTGGCAGGTGTTAGCATCTTTAGAATTTCAGAAGGGGAGGGGACATTCCGCCTAGAGACATGCCCATAACGTGCAAAGATGGAGGGTGGAGGTCCTCGTTCCAGTTCCACTCCTCGTTCTAGCATCTCTTCATCGCTTCTCTTAATATGTATGGACCCAGAACTTAATTGAGCAGCTGACCAGTTATGCAAGGCTTTAGTTCTGAGTTAACTGAGACTAGCGAAGCATTTAGCTGGCGGAACATAATTCATGGTTTTTATTTGAGAGTCACAGATAATATTTTCAGTATAGTTTTAGTTTTTCAAACGGGTTTGTTAATTATTTTATTTTGTTTTACAAAATATTTTTTTATGATTAGGTTTTTGTTTCAGTTTTAGTTTACTATAATAACCTTGACAGACACACACACTGACACAACACCTTTGTTCAGAGGAATTCATTCAGGGTTCAAGGGTTCAAATGATAACAGATAACACACTGTCCTGCTTTTCTTCCTTTCTCTCTCTATTTTCTCTTTTCTTTCTATCTTTTTCCACCCCTCTCTCCCCCCATCTGTGTTTTATCAGTAACCTTGGCCGTAGAGCCACCAGGTATATTAAAACATTTATAGCCAGCAGCCTAGGAGAGTCCTGAGGGGCAAGTAGAGGTTTATAGGCCTAAAGCAGTCCACACACACACGCACGCACACGCACACACACACACACACACACACACACACAGAGAGACACAGAGACGCAGACACAGATAAACAGACACACACACACACAGCAAACACAGACACACAAACAGACATGCGCACACACACACACACACACACACACACACACACACACACACACACACACACACACACACACACACACATACATACATACATACATACATACGGTACCAGCATACGAGCATGAGCACTTGGACACAACAAGGGCCCTCCTCTCACCTCCTCCCCTCTTTCACCTTACCCCTCCTCTCTCTCCCTCTCTCTCTGCACCTCTCTCTCCCCTCTCTCTGCACCTCTCTCTCTGCACCTCTCTCTCTCTCTTTCTGTAAAGGTTATAGTAGCTCCGTGAATAAGCTGTAGATTTATTAACCTGCCAACTCCCAGCAATCACTGTGACCCGGCACACACACACACAGACACACTCACAAACACTATGGTAATGAAACCAAAGCAACACTGTGATAGTATGGGGGCCCTATACAACAGCCGAAGGTTATTGATGAGGTACCCGGCTGGTAAAACACACACAGACACATAGCTGATGAACACTATGATAATGATAATAGTTTATCCTGTGAATATTGAGTAAACTAAACATACTCACACACTCAGCTCTCCTCACTCCATCTCTCTCCTTTTTCTCACACCTAAAAACTCAGTGGCAGGGAGCCTCCTCACCCCTTCTCCACCTCCCCCTCCCTGTATGTGTACTCCCCCTCCTTGCCACCCCTTAATATTCCTCCTTACCCTCCTCCCCTCTCTCCCCCTCCATGGGTGTGTACTCCCCCTACACCCCTCCTCCTCTTCTCCCCCCTCTTCTCTTCACCCCTCTCCTTTTCTCCTCCCCGCTGTCTACCCACCCCTCCTCCTCTTCACCCCTCTCCTCTTCTCTTCGCCCCTCCTCCTCTTCACCCCTCTCCTCTTCTCTCTTCGCCTCTCTCCTCTTCTCCTCCCCAGCCTACCCACCCTCCTCCACTTCACCCTCCTTCTCTTCGCCCCTCTCCGCTTCTCCTCCCCAGCCTACCCACCCTCCTTCTCTTCGCCCCTCTCCTCTTCTCCTCCCCCAGCCTACCCACCCTCCTCCTCTTCGCCCCTCTCCTCTTCTCCTCCCCCAGCCTACCCACCTTCCTCCTCTTCTCCCCTCTCCTCTTCTCCTCCACAGCCTACCCACCCTCCTTCTCTTCGCCCCTCTCCTCTTCTCTTCCCCCAGCCTACCCACCCTCCTCCTCTTCGCCCCTCTCCTCTCCTCCGCCTCCCTGTATATGTATTCAGTTCTCCTCTCCTGATTCAGAGGTGTTGGGTAAAATGCAGAAGTCACATTTCAGCTGAATCAAATCAAAATAAAATAAAATGTATTTATATAGCCCTTCGTACATCAGTTGATATCTCAAAGTGCTGTACAGAAATCCAGCCTAAAACCCCAAACAGCAAGCAATGCAGGTGTTGAAGCACGTTGGCTACGAAAAACTCCCTAGAAAGGCCAAAACCTAGGAAGAAACCTAGAGAGGAACCAGGCTATGAGGGGTGGCCAGTCCTCTTCTGGCTGTGCCGGGTGGAGATTATAACAGAACATGGCCAAGATGTTCAAATGTTCATAAATGACCAGCATGGTCAAATAATAATAATCACAGTAGTTGTAGAGGGTGCAGGAAGTCAGCACCTCAGGAGTAAATGTCAGTTGGCTTTTCATAGCCGTTCATTAAAAGTATCTCTACCACTCCTGCTGTCTCTAGAGAGTTGAAAACAGCAGGTCTGGGACAGGTAGCACGTCCGGTGAACAGGTCAGGATTCCATAGCCGCAGGCAGAACAGTTGAAACTGGAGCAGCAGCACGGCCAGGTGGACTGGGGACAGCAAGGAGTCATCATGCCAGGTAGTCCTGAGGCATGGTCCTAGGGCTCAGGTCCTCCGAGAGAGAGAAAGAAAGAGAGAAAGAGAGAATCAGAGAGAGCTTACTTAAATTCACACAGGACACCGGATAAGACAGCAGAAGTACTCCAGATATAACAAACTGACCCTAGCCCCCGACACATAAACTACTGCAGCATAAATACTGGAGGCTGAGACAGGAGGGGTCAGGAGACACTGTGGCCCCATCCGATGATAGGGATGGGGCCAAACAGGAAGGATATAACCCCACCCACTTTGCCAAAGCACAGCCCCCACACCACTAGAGGGATATCTTCAACCACCAACTTACCATCCTGAGACAAGGCCGAGTATAGCCCACAAAGTTCTCCGCCATGGCACAACCCAAGGGGGGGGCGCCAACCCAGACAGGAAGATCACATCAGTGACTCAACCCACTCAAGTGACGCACCCCTCCTAGGGACGGCATGAAAGAGCACCAGTAAGCCAGTGACTCAGCACCTGTAATAGGGTTAGAGGCAGAGAATCCCAGTGGAAAGAGGGGAACCGGCCAGGCAGAGACAGCAAGGGCGGTTCGTTGCTCCAGAGCCTTTGCGTTCACCTTCACACTCCTGGGCCAGACTACACTCAATCATATGACCCACTGAAGAGATGAGTCTTCAGTAAAGATGTAAAGGTTGAGACCAAGTTTGCGTCTCTCACGTGGGTAGGCAGACCATTCCATAAAAATGGAGCTCTATAGGAGAAAGCCATGCCCCCAGCTGTTTGCTTAGAAATTCTAGGGACAATTAGGAGGCCTGCGTCTTGTGACCGTAGCGTAAGTGTAGGTATGTACGGCAGGACCAAATCAGAGAGATAGGTAGGAGCAAGCCCATGTAATGCTTTGTAGGTTAGCAGTAAAACCTTGAAATCAGCCCTAGCCTTAACAGGAAGCCAGTGTAGGTAGGCTAGCACTGGAGTAATATGATCACATTGTTTTGGTTCTAGTCAGGATTCTAGTGGCCGTATTTAGCACTAATTAAAGTTTATTTAGTGCTTTATCTGGGTAGCCGGAAAGTAGAGCATTGCAGTAGTCTAACCTAGAAGTAACAAAAGCATGGATTAATGCTTCTGCGTCATTTTGACAGAAAGTTTCTCATTTTTTGCAATGTTACGTAGATGGAAAAAAGCTGTCCTTGAAACAGTCTTGATATTGTCACGTTCTGACCTTCATTTCCTTTGTTTTGTCGTTATTTAGTATGGTCAGGGCGTGAGTTGGGGTGGGCAGTCTATGTTTTTTTTCTATGATTTGGGTATTTCTATGATTTGGCCTAGTATGGTTCTCAATCAGAGGCAGGTGTCGTTACTTGTCTCTGATTGAGAATCATACTTAGGTAGCCTGGGTTTCACTGTTTGTTTGTGGGTGTTTGTTTCCATGTCTTTGTTTGTCGCCACACGGTACTGTTTCGGTTTGTTCACGTTTATTGTTTTTGTATTCATAGTGTTCAGTTTATGTTTTTAAATAAACAACCATGGACACTTACCACGCCGCATCTTGGTCCGATCCTTGTTACACCTCTTCAGAGGAAGAGGAAGAAATCAGCCTTACAGAACCACCCACCAACCAAGGACCAAGCGGCGTGGTAACAGGCAGCAGAGACAGCAGCAGCAGGAGAATCAGCGATACCTGGAGAGATGGACTTGGGAAGAGATTCTGGACGGCAAAGGAGAAAAAGCAGAGCTGGAGGCAGCGAAAGCAGAGAGGCTCCATTATGAGGAGCTAGTACGGCAGAGCGGCTTGAAGCCCGAGAGGCAGCCCCAAAAATTTCTTGGGGGTGGCACACGGGGAGTGTGGCGAAGCCAGGTAGGAGACCTGCGCCAACTCCCCGTGATTACCGTGGAGAGAGAAGGCGTCGTACTGGTCAGGCACCGTGTTATGCGGTGGAGCGCACGGTGTCCCCAGTACGCGTTCTTAGCCCGGTGCGGTACATCCCAGCTCCTCGTATCAGCCGGGCTAGGGTGGGCATCGAGCCAGGTGCCATGAAGCCGGCTCAATGCATCTGGTCTCCAGTGCGTCTCCTCGGTCCGGTGTACATGGCAGCAGCCCTACGCATGGTGTCCCCGGCTCGCCAGCACAGCCCAGTGCGGGCTATTCCACCTCGCCGCACTGGCCTGGATTAAGTTGGAAAAATAGGATGATCGAGCAGCAGTAAGGGCTCTTCGATACTGCACGGTACTGTCTTTCCAAGCTAGTCGGAAGACTTCTAGTTTGTTGTGGCGCCATTTCGGTTCCAATTTTCTGGAAGCTTGCTTCAGAGCTCGGGTATTTTCTGTATACCAGGGAGCTAGTTTCTTATGAGAAATGTTTTTAGGGGTGCAACTGCATCTAGGGTATTGCGAAAGGTTAAATTGAGTTCCTCAGTTAGGTGGTTAACTGATTATTGCCTTCTGATGTCCTTGGGTAGGCAGAGGGAGTCTGGAAGGGCATCAAGGAATCTTTGTGTTGTCTGTGAATTTATATCACGACTTTTGATGCTCCTTGGTTGGGGTCTGAGCAGATTATTTGTTGCAATTGCAAACGTAATAAAATGGTGGGCAGATAGTCCAGGATTATGAGGAAAAACATTAAGATCCACAACATTTATTCCATGGAACAAAACTAGGTCCAGAGTATGACTGTGACAGTGAGTAGGTCCAGAAACATGTTGGACAAAACCCACTGAGTCGATGATGGCTCCGAAAGCCTTTTGGAGTGGGTCTGTGGACTTTTCCATGTGAATATTAAAGTCACCAAAAATGTGAATATTATCTGCTATGACTACAAGGTCCAATAGGAATTCAGGGAACTCAATGAGGAACGCTGTATATGGCCCAGGAGGCCTGTAAACAGTAGCTATAAAAGGTGATTGAGTAGGCTGCATAGAGTTCATGACTAGAAGCTCAAAAGACGAAAACGTCATTTTTTTTTTTGTAAATTGAAATTTGCTGTCGTAAATGTTAGCAACACCTCTGCCTTTGCGGGATGCAAATGTATTCAGTTGTGCAACTGACTAGGTATCCCCCCCCTCCCAGTGTGTCTACCCTGTCCCGGAGGGGTTGGTTCATAGTGAGGTCAACCTCCAGTTAAACCATCTAGATTAATATTTCACCAGAATATTTAATCACATCCATGTCTTCCGTGTCACACTCTCTTCTAATTACCTCTCTCTCTCTCTCGCTCTCTCTCTCTCTCTCTCTCTTCCTCCTTGTCCCTCTATCTTTCCCCCCTCTTTTCCATTGTCATCTCTCCTTTGTCACCTTGTTGATCATACACTCTCTCATGGTTGTTCTCTATCAAGCTCCCAAGTAGTGCGGCGGTCTAAGGCACTGCATCTCAGTGCTAGAGGCGTCAATACAGACCCTGGTTTGATTCCAGGCTGTATCATCACTGGCCGTGATTGGGAGTCCCATAGAGCGCACAATTGGCCCAGCATCGTCCGGGTTAGGGTTTGGCCATGGTAGGCCGTCATTGTAAATAAGAATTTGTTCTTAATTGACTTGCCTAGTTAAAAAAAGGTTAAATAAATCAAATAAAACATGCAACATGTCGACAGATTGTCCCCAAACTAATTTGGAACAAAAAAAAATCTTTTGAATTAATATCCAACTTAAATGGTATACAGAGTTTAATTGTTGTTTTTTAAAAAACTAGTTTAATATATTTGATAAGTAGACAATACTATCATAGTATTTATAAGAAAACTTCCTGTTGATTATCTGGTTTGATACAGTATATAGCGTGAATTAATGAACCACAGTGGTCTGCTTCCTGTTTGTCAAAACCGCAGCACCTCTCTACCAATACCTTCTGATGTCTTCCATCTGATCTCCTTCAGTAGGTTACACACACACACACACACACACCACGGCAGAGTGCATATGATGCTTTTCAGTAGTAGTCTCAGTCAGTGAACTCTGTCTGACCTGACTGACAACTGGTTTCACCCAGCTACGACCTTACACACTCTAGTCTCACCATCACACCCCTGTAGAGTAAGACACACAGAGGCAGACACACACACACACACACACACACACTCACACACACTTTGCACGCTGTCGTGATCTCCAGTCCAGTTAACTGGTGTCGGGAGTTGCATCACACTGGACAGTATTCATCTCTTTTTAATCACAGACGGAGACTGTGAAAGAAAGACAGAAAGAAAAAAAAGAGACAAAGAGAATAGATGAGAGGCGAGATGGTACAGATCTAAGCAGCCATAAAGCCAGTCAGCTGAGATGTCCTGTCAGTATGAAGGAATGTGTCTTTAGAAATGATGATGAAACACCTCAAATGTCTCTCTCTCTCTGCCATGTTTTAGAGAAGAGATATTGAAGGAGGGTTTAACAAAGAGACTAAAAGAAGGACGAGGGTTGACAGAGGGGAGGAGAAGGGAGGGGGATAAGACGCTCTCCATTAACAGCTCTGATTTTCTCTACATTTCCAGTGAATATGTTTAATTAATTATGAAAAGCTCAATCTCCAAACCGCACACATGAACACACACACACACGCATGTGCACCACACACAAACGCACACACACATACACAGGGAAAGAGAGAGACGAAGGGAAAGACAGAAAGGTTAAGAGGGAGAGGAAAAGAAGGGAGGGAGGAAGGAAGTGGTTGAGAAACGGAAGAATAGAGGGATAAACAGAAAGGTCATTAGAAATAGGTAGAAAACAAGAGAGGGGGGGGGTGACAGGAATGGGGAGATTAAAAGAAGGCAGGAAAAGAGAAATGGAGGGATGGAGGGAATGACAGATAAAGGTTAAGAAGGATTTCTGTCATAAATGTTCCTTATTCCCTCCATCCAGTCTTAATAGTGGTCTTACCACTTCGTGACGTAACCTAGGTTACCAAACAGTGTAGTTTGACAGCAGGATACAACTATCTCTTGGCACACACACACACACACAGAGTCCCCGGGTTCCAGTTAATGTAGCGTCAGTGTGATTGCTGGGTGGGAAATGTAACGACACTATCATTCCCAGGTTGTGTGTGTGTGTGTGTATTCTGTTATCATTCCCAAACTCATCATACCCAGGTAATTTCCGGCGCTAGCTCCTGCAACGGTGCTTAACTTAACACATACAATCATGCGTACACACACACACACGTGCGCCTCCACATGCGCATGCCACACACACACACACACACACGTTTAGTAATGGCCCTAGGGTGCCATCTAGTGTCTAAACTGTGTGTGTGTGACGGGGGAAATACATCTCATGTCTAATCTGACTCATATTCTCACTGTGAGCTGTGGAGGAGAGGGGGAAGGAGATATACAGAGAGAGAAAGAGAATGTGACTTAGGGGTAAATGAACAGGAAAGGGGAAGAGAGGTGGGGGTGTGATAAAGGGAAGGGTGTGGAGAGAGAGAGAGGGAGGTTATGAAAAAGGGAACAGTGGGAAGGAGGAGGGAGAGAGATTTTAGGGTCTACTGCACTAAAAGCATATGGAAACACGGTGCCAAACTCATTATCCACACACAGTGTACACACTTCCCTTGACTAAGCAGAACTGACCCTTCAATACAGCCAACCACTTACCGCAATGTGTGCGTGCGAGCATGTGTCTGTGTGTGTGTTTGTGTGTGTGTCTGTGTTTGTGTGCGTGCGAGCATGTGTCTGTGTGTGTGTTTGTGTGCGTGCGTGCGCGCATGTTATCAGTAGTGTAAAGGATGGGTGGTAATTGAATAATGACAGTACAGATCCTGATGGATCACCTGTCACTACTCCGTCCTCCATCTCTCCATCCTTGTCAACCTCTCCTTTCTTTCAATCCCTCCATCCACAGCTTCAAGTCAAATCAGCTCTAATTTGAGCTGTCAGCAGTGTAAGTAGGCTAAAGGCTTAGGGGTGTGTGTGTGTGTGTGTGTGTTACCCCCCTATAACGGCGCCTAGAATCCACTTCTTCCAAAGCAAAGACGCCTTTGCCAACATTTTGTCATCATTTCTTTAATATATTTAAAGAAGTTGCAGAACTACAAATACAAGCAGGTGAAGAGTATTTACACACAGGTCTCTTTAGAACAATTTAAATCCTGAAGACAGACAGAAAATACTGTAGTGTCACAGCACCAATATACCTCCGTAGAGTGAGTTACTCTACGGGTACAACATTAACAAAATATAGAGGTCATAAGGAATTGTTTTGATAGAGAGAACATTCTCCAGAAGAAATGATAGAAAAAAATTGTAATTCCTGTTCATTCAATGGTGGCAGTGATTTACAGTACAAACATAATTTCAGTGGCTTCAAACATCTTATCACACGTATTATCACCAATATTTCAGCACCTTTAAGGTCAATCAAAACGCTCTGAATACATGGTTTAATGCAGTGTGAGTCAGCATTTGTTTTGAATTGCTGTGTATAGAGTGTCATGGATTACTGCTCTGGGTAGAAGTTCCTATTTTAGCACAGATCTAGGATCAGCTTACCTTCCCAAAATGGAACATTAACCACCAAAACATTAACCTGACCTTAGTTCAGTGTCTGGTGGCGATTTATAGCTGTAATCCCTCTGTCAGGTGTAGAGTGACTAGCATGGTGGTCTGCTATACCAACCGTGGGAACGCAGTGAACCATGGGTGCACGCACACGCACGCACGCACACACACACACACACACACACACACACAGAGAGAGATTGTGATTCAGTGAGTTAATGAGATTGATATTTTTTATAGGAGGATAAGTGACTACTGGAACTGTGTGGGAGCAAAGAAACACTCCGAATATCTACCATATCATCACACGGAGGGAGGGAGGGAGGGAGGGAGGGAGGGAGGGAGGGAGGGAGGGAGGGGGGAGGGAGGGAGGGAGGGAGGGAGGGAGGGAGGGAGGGAGGTGGGTATGGAGGGAGGGAGGGAGGTGGGTATGGAGGGAGGGGGAGGGAGGGAGGGAGGGAGGGGGAGGGAGGGGGGGAGGGAGGGAGGTGGGGGAGGGAGGGAGGTGGGTAGGAGGGAGGGAGGATACGATATGGAGGGAGGGAAAGAAAGAGGTGGAGAGATAGTGAGGGGAGAGATGGAGAGGATGCTGGTTGATTTCTTTCTAGAAGGATCAGCACAAACCTGTGGGAAGAAACACAAGACATGAGAGAATGAAACCATACTGTCTCTCTCTCTTTCTCCACTCTCTCTCCACTCTCTTACTTTCACACTCGAAGGCCTGCAGGACCGTGGTGTATGAGGGACCCAACCAGGAAGTGTAACTACCCACAACCCTGAGCAGGTGGTGGGTGGAGTCAGAAAACAGGAGATCTGATTGGGTGTAGCCCACTGAGCTGAACATGGTGGTGTTCCCAAACGCATTCTGTAAAGAGAGAAGAGAGGGGGTGAGATGTCAAACATTTTAAATGCTCACATACATACGCAGGCACACACACACACACACACACACACACATCTACCTGTAAGCGTTCCAGGTATTTCCAGACTCTACACTTGTCCTCTAGGCGTACCACCACAGCGTTAGCTGGTACCACAGCCAGGTGACACGTCTCATGGTCAAACGGCCCGGCCTCACTGCCATCCGGGCACAGCAGCTTCAGGTCCTCCAGTTCCAGGTCCATGGCCCATGATTCCATATTGTTGCCTAAGGTAGAGTAGAAGAATTGGTGAAGTGATGTGGAGGAGGCTGATCAGAGAAACTATGGAATACTGACACCTAGTGTCTCGAGCGAGAAATGCTAAAGTTTGCTAAGAGAGGAGACATTCTGAATGTTGGTCTTTGGTTAGATTTAGATCAGACTCTCACCATCCATGTTGTCAAAAATGGTGGTGTGTTTGACAAATGCCACATCGCCCAAATTCTCAGCCACACACCTGGAAGAAAGACTCATGTCAAACACAGCTAGTTAAATAAGACACTGTTTCTCAAACCAGTCCTCTGGGATCCACAGCAATTCTACCCGATTCAACTAATCAAGGCCTTGGTGATTCGTTGACTAGTTCAATTTGTAGACTGGTGTTGGAATATATCAAATATGTGGGATGGTTAGGGGTCCCCATGGATTGGTTTGAGAAACTTTCAAGTAGGAGAAACAGCTCCTCTCCTCCCTACCTCAGTGCCCCAGCCTCTCCATAGTGTCTCTCTCGGTGATTGTTAACACATATATGTCTCTCGTTGTCGTCTCCTATGCAGGCTTCACACAGGTTCTTAGGGTTGCTTCCTCTGGGGTCGTGTTCTCTGTCCTTTACTCCTGGTACACAGCTGTAGCCAAAGAAGTCCCCCACCGCTGGAGGGACACACAATGACACCAACAATACACACAAAGAGTCAGGGCCACATACACACCACAGACACCGAGTCAGGGTCAGACACACACACACACACAGATCTCACCTTTAGGAAAGTTGCATTGTTCATCGACACTGATCTGTGAGGTGTTGACCAGGAATCCAATAGGAACAGTCCAGCCCACCGTGGTACGGATCCCTGGGTGACAGGAGCTACAATATCCAATCAATGAGTCAACCATTCAAATCGCAAAGTTGGTGTGGAAGAGGCAACGTTTTTTTCTCTGTCTATAAGGACACGCCACCTGGTACCGACAAATTGGATGGTAAATTGCTGAAGCTGGACTCCCCTTTGCCACAGCTTCAGTTTAAGCCTAGAAGACAGTATGTGCCCTCAGGCCTGGAGGAAGGAAAGGGTCATTCCGCTATCCAAGAATAGCAAACCACCCTTTAATGGTTCAAACAGCCGACCAATGAGCCTGTTACCGGTGCTTAGCAAACTTTATGAAACGATCGTGTTTGATCAAATACAATGTTATTTTACAGAAAACTACCGTTCAAAAGTTTGGGATCACTTAGAAATGTCCTTGTTGTTGCAAGAAAAACTTTTTTTTCTCCATTAAAATAACATCAAATTGATCACTGTAGACATTGTTAATGCTATAAATGATTATTGTAGCTGGAAACGGCAGTTTTTTAATGGAATATTTAAAAATATATATTTTTATTCTATTTAACTAGGCAAGTCAGTTAAGAACAAATTCTTATTTTCAATGACGGCCTAGGAACAGTGGGTTAACTGCCTTGTTCAGGGGCAGAACAACAGATTTTTACCTTGTCAGCTCAGGGATTCGATCTTGCAACCTTCCGGTTACGCTCTAACCACTAGGCTACCTGCCGCCCCGTATTGTATTATGTATTGTAATATGCGTTGCATTAAGTATTGTATTTTGTACTGCATTAAGTGTTGTGTTAAGTGTTGAATTACGTATTTTATAATGTATTATGTGTTGTATTAAATATTGTATTATGCATTGTATATTGTATTAAGTATTGTATTAAGTATTGTAGTGTTATGTATACTATGTATTTTATTTGTTGTGTTGCGTTTCCTGTTTGGACCCCAGGAAGAGCAGCCACTGCCTTGGCAGCAGCTAAATATGGATCCTAATAAAAAAATGTTTAAAAAAATGGAACAAACAATCAATCAGTCTCTGTTCTGTTCTCACCTGCGTTCATGCATCTCCAACAGGGACAGGTCACTGGAGGAGCGACGAGCCAGAGCTACAACATAGTAGCTGATACCATCTGAGAGAGCAGACAGGATAAGGTAAGACAGGTTCAACATTTACACACGGTTTCCTTCTTCCCGTTTCCCCCCCTCCTCACTCACCCACTCCGTTGTAAGACTCTCCAGCAGCCAGTTCTAGTCCAAAGCACCAGCCAGCTGTGTAGATGTCATCAGCAAACATGGCTGCTGCATCTGCTGTACCATTCTGAACAGACATAGGTCATATTACTGATTAAAGAAGCAATAAAATCATTGTTGCACAATTCAACTACCGTTTCTCTACAGGTTGTTTAAGGTTGCACAACTCGGGTAACTTTCCAGAAATCCTGGTTGGAGGGTTCCCAGATTTCCTGCTTATTCCCTTGTAATTCCGTGGAATCATCCAACCAGGATTTCTGAAGCCGTAAGGCTGTTTTGCCACACACCTTGATCTTCTCCATACAGTCTGTGGGACTCTGGCCACGGACACACAGCAGCGTTCCTCTGATATTCCGGGCTGTAGCACTCCCAGCCAGATCCAGACACTTCTGCTCCTCTGCCTCCGACACTACACACCAGGAGACTGAGAAAGACAAGGAATGTTGAACTGTTTTCAACTGTATTCACACTGGAGAAAAGCAGGTACAAGCATTGCACCTATGCACCTGTTGCAAATGCTACAGAAATTCTCAATAGCTTTCACATTATGATGAGGCTCACCGTAACCAAGGTGAAAACACAGAATACATCTGACCTAAAGACTCCCAGACTTACTTGAGGTTTTCTGAGTGGAGAACGAGATGAATGAGAAGAGGAGAAGAGTCACTGCCAGCCTTCTGTCCGGACGATCCATGTCGACTGACAAAATCAGAGAAATCTTCTCTCTCTCAAACACACACTGTGAATACGAAATCTCCTCTCACACACGAGACACACTCCAACTGAATGCTACAGTGGAGAAACCAGTAACCTGAGGTTTTATGGGAAAAAAATGCTTTCACATTGACCCCCTCTTATACCCTTGTCCTGAGGAACCCTCAAGCGGAGAGAGGGATGGGGGAAGGGGGAGGGGGTCAGGTAAGAAGAAAACATTTCATTATTCTCCTCCATTCCAAAAATTCTAACCCCTGGTAGATAATCTCCTGATAATTGAAAGAGAAACATTAGACAGCTATTCCATTAGCTTTAGAAAGTGAGAGGAGGGGAGAGAGAGATGGAAGGAGATGAGGAGGGGAGAGGAAGGGAAAGAGAGAGGATAAAGAGATGTAGAGGAGAGTTGATGGAGAGAGAGAGAGAGAGAGAGAGAGAGAGAGGGCAGGGAGAAGAGAAGGTGAAGAGATGGAGGAGAGGTAGAGGAAGGAATGGGAGTTGATGGAGAGGGCGAGGGAAAAGAGAGAGTGGAGGGAGAGGAAAGGGAGAGTAGTAGAGGATGGGGATAGGGGGGGAAGGGGAGGCAGGTTGGCTACTTAGCTTGGCGTACCCACTCCAGTACACCTGGCATAGCCCAGCAATCTCTCTAATTAAAAGAGTGATGCAGACAGAGTGTCTCTGTGTGGAAGTCTGGTGGGAGGCTTTGCCAGGGAGAGTGGATACTCCCTGGGTCCCGCTCCGCCTGGGCTGAGATTAAAGATGTAGCCTAGCCGCCATAACAGGCTGTGTATTGTTCAGGTGTACAGTAGCCAGTCAAGGAAAACGTATTGGCTATTCGATACCTCTACCGCTCTCTCTGGGTCTCAGCTCACAAGCAGGCAGGTACACATACACGCACAGACACACGTACATAATGTCTAGCTCTACCTCGATTTAAGAGATTTAAAATCTTGGAATAGGCCAGTAGAAACAACAGTACCATAAAATTATGTGTTTGCTACCCAAACCGCTTTAACTATTGCATCCCGGGGTGCAACTTTCACTGGGGACGGGGGTGGCACATTCTGAAATTGCATTTTTGTCCCCCCAAGTTTTATCATTGGAATGTGATACAAAACGAGGCAACGGTGTGCTTTAGGACCATGCGGACGCCTCAGAGCGGTCGGGTAGGCTGTTTGGAGTGTTTATCCGACCTAAAAAATGTAATTAAAAAAAGTTATTTTGATGATCAGAGACAGTGTAGCTGAAGTAGTAGACTCCTCTCCCCAGTGCTGTGAAGGCACCTGAAGCACAGGGCAAGAAGGGAACAACCTTTTAAATTGTGGCCACAAGATCTTTTGGTTATAGCTAATGGGGATGAGCTAAGATGAGGAACATGTCAGTCAAAGCTGCAGTTGTGCTTAATGGAGGGAAGAAGCCCTAATGCAAACATGGACATATACAAGTAAAATAGGACAATTGATATGGATGCAGTCCATATTGATCAACAGTCTAATGTCAAAGCCTCTATAAAGGGCCTAGTGGTTGAGGCCAGGGGTCGGTTTGATATTGGGCAGTATGTTTAGTAAAAGTAGGCTACCTGTATGTTGGCGGTAAAGGCATTGCCTATATTGGTGAAGACTTTGGTGTAGATCAGATTGGTTTCAGAACTGAAGGGTCCTACTGCTCCTGAATCAGTCAAAGCCGCATAGAAGGCCACCTTCGGTCCGTCTTGTGAACACAGGAGAGAAAGTATACTTACTTAGGGCAATTCACTGAAAACACTCAGAAATTCCGATTTAGAAAAGATCTTTACTTATTAAACCTACTTAGTTTCTAATGAGGTGTTTTTGAAAGTGTAGAAAAATTCTCCAATACCATAATTGAACAACATGGGAACAAGTGAAATTTTCAGACAATGTTTCACCTCTCTTTACCTCCTCCTCCTTGCCCTTCATTTTCATTCTATGATACAATGAGGAACAATATACACTATTCCAATTTGTGGGGGCCAAAAAAATACAGATTTTTATTTCAACTAAAATCTGCATACTGCATCTTTCTTTACATTTGTACTCAACGTGTATTTCATTGCTTTCTATAAAGGCATGTTCTGTCATATTAAATAAAATACATTGCCAGTATTCTTGGTATTTAGCTCCTCCACGTTCCTCTCACTGGCACTCAGTCTTGCTGCCAATGCTAGAATGATATCAGCAGAAACACTGCTTACCTCACAGTTAAAACTGAGAGACACATTAAATGACCAATCCACTGTAGAACGTGAACTGATACACATGATCATATTAGCATTTTCACTCTCACTGGCAGTCAATCCAATGCAACTTTAATAATCATATTGATTCTCCCGCTAATTCAAGAATAAGCTTTTCTGCACAACCTGCATTCTCACTTTCACTGGCTTGCAGTCTGGCCCCCAAATTCCACAGCTCCACTCTCTGTTCAACCACCATGTCTCTCAGCGCTCTCAGCTCAGCCCAGACATCAGGTGGTGTGGTCGTGCGTTTGCCTGTCGTGCCTGTAGCTTCAGTTCTTTGGGTCTCTATCTGAAATTCACTCACCATATTCTGTTCCCCTGTCCGTTGAGTGATGTCATTCAATCTGCCCCCCTCCACTCTCCTCCTGAGTCCATTCCCCAGACAGAGAGAACACCCTCCCCTCTCCTCCTGAGTCCATTCCCCAGACAGAACACCCTCCACTCTCCTCCTGAGTCCATGTCCCAGACAGACAGAACAGCAACACAAGCAGAGCTACAGCACCCCTCATTCTGATACAATGCTATTTCAGATATGATAGTCTACAGAGCTCAGTTCCCTTCCTTATACACACACATTGTAGTGAACCACATGGGACACAAGCTGCACATGTTCTCAAAGGTGAAGTCTAGACAATAATAAAACCAAAGACTGATAAAATAGAAGACAATTGAGAAGGTGTTTCCTTAAAGCAGGTAATTTCGATCAACGAGGCTATGAGAATGCTTGTTGTCATTGTCTGTCATTTGCCAGTCGCCAAGGTCATCAGATTTCAGGTTGAAAACACTGCTCCAGATAATGGGGATAATGCTAAGATGATAGGACCTGAAGGGGCATGGACACAGAGCCAAACACAGAGCAGTGTTCAGGGATGAGATCTACGGTGCCCTCCTAACTTATTTAAATTAGGCCAAAGTACAGAATGTCACCTTTTATTTCTCATGTTGGTCCTCTGTGTCTCAGCTGGTAGAGCAAGGCCCTTGTAACGGCGTTCGTCTGTTGAAGGAGAGTCGGACCAAAATGCTGGTTACTCATGTTCTTTATTGAAAAAAATAGCGATACATGAAATAACTAAATAAATACAAAAACAACAAACGAAACGTGAAAACCTAATTACAGCCAATCTGGTGAACACTACACAGAGACAGGAACAATCACCCACAAAATACACAGTAAAACCCAGGCTACCTAAATATGGTTCCCAATCAAAGACAACGAGAATCACCTGACTCTGATTGAGAACCGCCTCAGGCAGCCAAGCCTATGCTAGACACACCCCTAATCAGCCACAATCCCAATGCCTACAAAACCCCCAATACGACAACACAATAAACCCATGTCACACCCTGGCCTGAACAAATAATTAAAGAAAACACAAACTACTAAGACCAAGGCGTGACAGAACCCCCCCCAAGGTGCGGACTCCCGGACGCACCTCAAAACCATAGGGAGGGCCCGGGTGGGCGTCTGTCCATGGTGGCGGCTCCGGCTCGGGACGTGGACCCCACTCCATAAATGTCTTAGTTCCTCCTCCTTGCGTCCTGGGATAGTCCACCCTTGCCGCCGACCATGACCTCGTAGTCCTCACCCAGAACCCCACTGGACTGAGGGGAGATCGTGACTGAGGGGCAGCTCGGGACTGAGGGGCAGCTCGGGACTGAGGGGAAGCCCGGGACTGAGGAGCAGCCCGGGACTGAGGAGCAGCCCGGGACTGAGGAGCAGCCCGGGACTGAGGAGCAGCCCGGGACTGAGGGGAAGCCCGGGACTGAGGGGAAGCCCGGGACTGAGGGGAAGCCCAGTACTGAGGGGAAGCCCAGTACTGAGATGAAGCTCAGGCAGGTAGTTGGCTCCGGCAGATCCTGGCTGGCTGGCGGATCTGGAAGATCATGGCTGACTGGCGGATCTAGCTGCTCTGGCTGCTCCATGCAGACTGACATCTCTGGCTGCTCCATGTAGATTGGCAACTCTGGCTGCTCCATGCAGATTGACAGCTCTGGCTTCTCCATGCAGACTGACAGCTCTGGCTGCTCCATGCAGACTGGTAGCTTTGTGCAGACTGACAGCTCTGGCTGCTCCATGCAAACTGGCAGCTCAGGCTGCTCCATGCAGACTGACGGCTCAGGCTGCTCCATGCAGACTGACGGCTCAGGCTGCTCCATGCAGACTGACATTTCAGGCTGCTCCATGCAGACTGACATTTCAGGCTGCTCCATGCAGACTGACAGCTCTGGCTGCTCCATGCAGACTGGCAGCTCTGGCTGCTCCATGCAGACTGGCATCTCTGGCTGCTCCATGCAGACTGGCAGCTCTGGCTGCTCCATGCAGACTGGCATCTCTGGCTGCTCCATGCAGACTGACATCTCAGGCTGCTCCATGCAGACTGGTAGCTTTGTGCAGACTGACAGCTCTGGCTGCTCCATGCAAACTGGCAGCTCAGGCTGCTCCATGCAGACTGACAGCTCAGGCTGCTCCATGCAGACTGTCATCTCAGGCTGCTCCATGCAGACTGACATCTCAGGCTGCTCCATGCAGACTGACATCTCAGGCTGCTCCATGCAGACTGACATCTCAGGCTGCTCCATGCAGACTGACATCTCAGGCTGCTCCATGCAGACTGACATCTCAGGCTGCTCCATGCAGACTGACAGCTCTGGCTGCTCCATGCAGACTGACAGCTCTGGCTGCTCCATGCAGGCTGACAGCTCAGGCTGCTCCATGCAGGCTGACAGCTCTGGCTGCTCCATGCAGGCTGACAGCTCTGGCTGCTCCATGTAGACTGGCAGCTCTGTGCAGACTGGCAGCTCTGGCTGCTCTATGCAGACTGGCAGCTCTATGCAGACTGGCAGCTCTGGCTGCTCCATGCAACCTGGCAGCTCTGGCTGCTCCATGCAGACTGACAGCTCTGGCCGCTCCATGCAGACTGGCAGCTCTGGCTGCGTTGAACAGGCAGGAGGCTCCGGCAGCGCTGTAGAGGAGGAAGGCTCTGGAAGCACTGAACAGGCGGGAGACTCCGACAGCACAGGAGAGGAGGAAAACGCTGGCTGCGCTGAACAGGCGGGAGGCTCCAACAGCGCTAGAGAGAAGGAAGGCTCTGGCTTTGCTGAACAGGCTCGGGACTCCTGACTCTGCCACTCTCTCCCTGAGCCCCCCCCCCCAATAAATTTTTGGGGCTGCTTTTCGGGCTTCCTTGCCAACCGTGTTCCCTCGTATCGTCGGCTCTTATCTCCGGCTGCCTCTGCTCTCCTAAATGCCTCCACCTGTTCCCATGGGAGGCGATCTCTTCCGGCCAGTATCTCCTCCCAAGTGTAACAACCTTTGCCATCCAACACGTCTTCCCATGTCCATTCCTCCTTTCGCTGCTCCTGCTGTCGCTGCCTGTTACCACGCCGCTCGGTCCGGGTGTGGTGGGTGATTCTGTAACGGCGTTCGTCTGTTGAAGGAGAGTCGGACCAAAATGCAGCGTGGTGGTTACTCATGTTCTTTAATGAAAAAATAGCGATACATGAAATAACTAAATAAATACAAATACAACAAACGAAATGTGAAAACCTAATTACAGCCTATCTGGTGAACACTACACAGAGACAGGAACAATCACCCACAAAATACACAGTAAAACCCAGGCTACCTAAATATGGTTCCCAATCAGAGACAACGAGAATCACCTGACTCTGATTGAGAACCGCCTCAGGCAGCCAAGCCTATGCTAGACACACCCCTAATCAGCCACAATCCCAATGCCTACAAAAACCCCAATACGACAACACAATAAACCCATGTCACACCCTGGCCTGAACAAATAATTAAAGAAAACACAAAATACTAAGACCAAGGCGTGACAGCCCTTAACATGTCACGATTGTGGGTTGGTTCCCGCTGGGGCCACCCATAAGAAAATGTATCCATGCATGTAAGTTGCTTTGGATAAAAACATCTGCTAAATGTCATATCCTGTGTCATTATAGCGTAGGCGTTAATTAGGGAGAAAGAGTGCAAAGTTGTCTGCCCAAGTTATTGTACCGATCGAGCATGCATGCATTAAATTGCTGAAGAGGAGACTGAAGTAAAAAAATATATTGAAAAGCGGTGTGATAAAAGCTGATCAAGGCATCTGTGTCCAAAGACCTAGCTTTATTGCACTTTGATTATTTATCCAATGAAATTGCTTTATAATAAAGCAACAAAAAGTGTTGACGTCTGTCCAGATACCGGAGGGCACAGTAGTTCATCTAACTCTAGGCCACTACCAAGAAGTAAAGACTATTTCTCTCTAGAACTCCCTACTGTATGTCCTTGGATCCATACTGATAAACAGTCAGTCAGATACCAACACTACCAGATGGATAGTAACATTGCCGGTAAACAATTTAGTTATATGGGCGATTTCATTGGCAACTATCTCAGGGGGCAGAGTTGCACTTGTCTCTTTCCCCCCCAGATGAAAATAAAACAGGTCACAGGTCTAATTTAAAGGTTAAAAAAACTATAAGGAGTATGGTATTGAGGTAAAGCGTAAATTAAGAGTTCTCTGTTCAGACTTCGAGTTTGTGTTTTACTTGGTGCTAATGATAGGTACATTTGGGCCTTGTTGTGGACAGACTATGTCATGACTCTATAATGTAACCTAATCATCCATCCCAAACCTTCCTCTCCCCTTCTTCCCAACAACCAGAAACACTGAGCTCCTGTCATGTTGAACTAACTAACACATTAAATCAGGATGTCATACAGACTGTAAAACATAAATAATACAACATTCTGCTTTTATTGATGCATTTATTAATACGGGAGCCATTTTGACTCCAAAAGGCCCTGACATACACTCTTCACTAGAGACCATTACAGCATTCATTATGTTGTCACACAGTGAAGAGCAGGAAGCCACTGAAGATGTGATTATTTGAGTTATCATAGAGCCGGTTGCTTGCAGGGATGTGCATGTACACCACGTCTCCCTCCTCCAGCTCTAGACGGACTCCATTAGACAGTGTCTCATAACCGCCAGCATTATATCCCTGACTATACATGATTTTCTGTCCATTCTTATACATGCATGCATAAAAGTAAAACGAGGTCTGGACACTCATGGCAGTGAAGCTAATGTAGTAGAGTCCTCTCACTGGTGCTGTGAAGACACCTGTATCAGAGGAGAGTAAAAGAGGAATCAACACTTTCTGTTTCGCATGTTCTCTTTTGGCATGCAACAAAATCACACAAATCAACAGAATGCCATTGACGCCCGATAGCTAAACAAGAAAAGTTATAACTTTGTAGCGACAGTAAGTACCAGACTACTTAACCTCCTAGCCTAACGGCCATAAGAGCGACTGGCCTCAGATGCCCAGGCCTATGAAGGAGGATTTGGAAGGATGACCACGCAAGACTAAAGAGCGACAAATACATATCACATTTTCAAGGGGCGTTCAAAAAGGGACAGTGTTGGTTTGAAATCAGGCCAGAGATCAGTGAAAGTAGACTACCTGTAGCTGGGTTGAAGACCTTGCGAAGACTTTAGTGTATACCAGTCTGGTTTCAGCAACAAAGGGTCCAACAGTTCCTGAATCAGTCAAACCAGCAGAGAAGGCCACCTTTGGCCTGTCTGCGAACACAGGAAAGATAACATACTGTACTTCTAGTATTCTCAAGTCCGCAATGAAAGCTGCATTACACCCTCTGGCAAAAGATTAAACGTTAATAAGCGTCTATGTATGAATCAGTGTTGCAGAGTGAAACAGCATAATAATAATGGTTGGAGCTTTGAGTGAGATCTCAGGGAGAGTGATGTCACCACATGACAGAACTCTTCTACTGTGGCAGATGTGAACTATCTGGGAGTAGGGGGGAGCTGAATACAGCCAAACTGGGCGAGAGTGGAGAAGCTTTGTGGCGTTTGGATAGATTCAAAACTGAACGGAGCAGGCGAATCAACTGTTACATTTTCAATTGTGTGTGTGTTGTAGAGTTTAAACTGAACTGTGACATCACCCTAAGATAAGATCGAAGACGCAACTGTGGCTCTCAGAGTGACAGGCTAATGTTTTGCTAGACGTGTGTATGTTTGAGATCCTTCGATGTCGGCTCTTCCTATCATTGTGAAGCAGAATTCACCAAGCGTTGGATTGTTCACCCACTAATAGGGAACGTGAGCTGGGTTTAGACCGTCGTGAGACAGGTTAGTTTTACCCTACTGATGATGTGTTGTTGCAATAGTAATCCTATCAAGGCAATCGGTTTTACCTGCAGTTGCCCTCTTCAGCTCCTCCACCTGGCTCTCACTAGCACTCAGTCTGGTCTCCAGGGCTGAACAATCATTAAAAAGTCATGACTACTCTTATGTATAATGCACTTCCTATGAACAGTAAGGTTAAGTACAGCAGCACTTATAATATACATTATGTAAACATACCTGCAAGACACCACATATTCCATAGAATTATTACAAGTACATATTCAAGTATTTCTGTGATTTAGGTGAACTGTCCCTTTTTAAACAACCAGTAAATCACTTTCACTTATTACCTGCATTCTCAGCCTCACTGGCTGTCTCTCTGTCCCAAAAGGCTGATATATTACTGCCACTCAATCCAGCGGTCAGGTCTAGAATGATAGAAATATGAAAAACAGTTCATGTTGACCTTGCTTGTGGAAAGAGGGGTCAGAAAAATCCCAGGACAGGAAATATGGTGGGACATTGTTGAGGCCTTATGTGCCTCTTGGCGTAATAATGCCTAAGTACATAAGTGCCTTACAATCTAAACTGAAATAAGTGTCCAGTCAGAATGTTAAATGTTCATTATTTCCACTCTCACTGACAATCAAATGTAACTTTAGTTGACTCTTGACTGTAAAAGCAATAAATAATAAGCTTAAATGACCTGCATTCTCTTTCTCCACTTTATTCTTGGTGACCATCAGCTCTACCCTAAGATCGGTCACTGTTTCTCTGCTCCTTTGCCTCAGCCTCACTGGCTGTCGCTCTAACCTCCATGTTCCTCAGCTTCCCGCTCTGCTCCACTACAATGGTTCCCAGGTTGTGCACTCTCTCAGCTCCATCTCAGTCCATATGTCAGGTGAGGTGGTCATCTGCTCGTTGGTTGTCTCTGAAGCGCAAGTCATTTGACCCGCTCTCCCTGCACTGTGACCCTTTTGAGTGATGTCATCCTCCCTGACCCCTCCACTCTCCTCCTGAGTCCATGTCCCAGACAGACAGAACAGCAACACAAGCAGAGCTACAGCACCCCTCATTCTGAAACGATACCTCTTCATATATGATGCACTTTATGAGGCTCAGACCCCCCCCCCCGACTTATATACACACAGCTCAGTTAAGCAGTACGTGTACAAGAGACACGTCATACTCAGTGGAAAATTACTAAAAGCCATAAGGACGTTCCGATAAAAAACAAACATTTGATCAGATAAGATTCAACACATAGCAGTTCAGTTCAATCGATGTTGCAGGAGACTGTGAGAAGTCTGCAACTGCAGTGATCTCATGTCTCAATACAGTTTGTTTGTGAATAGGTACAGAACTATGTGGTAAAAGACACAAACTTGTAATATGATCAGAATCTATCAGAGCACTTCTAGAACAATTGCTGCAGCTGTAGTGTAGAGCAGACAGGGAGTGAACGGATGCATATTTTGGGAAGGGAGGGTAGTGCATTGCAGTAGTAGGCGATGAGGAGAGGTCAGGTTTGGAGTTTAGCCGTTGGACAGAGGTTAACACCCCTAGACTTGTGATATGGGAGTAGGGTGTTGCCCTTAAAATATGTTCTTGGGTGAGTTTTGCATTATTCCAACTAATGATTATGATCGGGGAGGGGATGCTGATCCTAGCTCTGTACCTAGGGGGAACTTCATCCCAGAGTTTATGATAGGTGTGATTGACCATTGTCAGATCTCATCCATGTAGGCTGGATCTAAGCATTATGGTGAAGGTTCAAGCATTCCAGGCAAAAGGGAAGGTTACGCCATACTGCTTCTCCACTGATCCCGAGTGTTTCATATCTGCCTTCTGTAAACACAGAAGGGGAAGGACAGGTCAAGGGACCACGAAATCTGAGAAAGAATGAGTTCAAGGCAATGAAGAAAAAAAAAGATCACATAAGTGAACCTGCCTTCACCCATCTAGCTACCTGGCTGTCTGCCTCCTGTAGACTTGTGCTACATCAGACAGACTCATTGTAAATGCTTCAATGAGATTTGGGTACAAAATCACCTAAACAAAAATAACTTTGTACCGGGGAGAACCCCAAAATGGTTTGGCGGACTGGGGTACCCACAATGCATTATAATGGGAACGTTGTGACGTCATGTTGTTGCGCTAGAACTGCACGACCCAACAAGAAGCCTGTGGGTGGTGGTCGATTCGTTCAGCCTTTTTTACAGTAAAAGCAACTGAATTAACTAGCACGCTAATTTGGAGTAGCACTACCTAAATCAGTGAATTAAGCCCAGGTAAGCACCATTTCGCAAGCTTTTGGGGAGCTAGCTGCTACTAGCCAGCTAAGGGCATGCTAACGAAGCTGAGCTAGAACAAGTAAACTGATTCAATGTTAGCGTAGCTAAAATTTACAATAGCTTTTAGTGAATTGCAAACTAATAAACCCGTAAGTAAACGTTGGCTAACTAGAAGTTGATACAATAATACAGTGCATTCAGAAAGTATACTTTTCCCACATTTTGTTACAACCTCATTCAAAATGGATTAAATTGTACCTCCCCCTCAATCTACACACAATACTCAATAATGACGAAGCCAAAGGAAAAACTGGATTTTAGATTTTTGCAAATGTATAGATAATACATACTGAACTATCACATTTACATAAGTATTCAGACCCTTTACTCAGTACTTTGTAGAAGCACCTTTGGCAGTGATTACAGTCTCGAGTCTTAGGTATGACGCTACAAGCTTGGCACACCTGTATTTCGGAAGTTTCTCGCATTCTTCTCTGCTGATCCTCTCAAGCTCTGTCAGGTTGGATGGGGAGCGTCGCCTCACAGCTATTTTCAGGTCTCTCCAGAGATGTTAGATTGGGTTCAAGTCCAGGCTCTGGCTTGGCCGCTCAAGGATATTCAGAGACTTGTCCCGAAGCCACTCCTGTGTTGTCTTGGCTGTGTACTTATGGTTGTTGTCCTGTTGGAAGGTGAACCTTTTCCCCAGTCTGAGGTTCTGAGCAGGTTTTCATTAAGTATCTCTGTACTTTGCCATGTTTAGCTTTCCCTCGATCTGCTGAAAAACATCCCCACAGAATGATGCTGCCACCACCAAGCTTCACCGTAGGGATGGTGCCAGATTTCCTCCAGCTGTGACGCTTGGCATTCAGGCCACAGAGTTACATTTAGGTTTCATCAGACAAGAGAATCTTGTTTCCCATTAGGTGCCTTTTGGCAAACTCCAAGCAGGCTGTTATGTGCCTTTTTACTGAGGAGTGGAATCCATCTTTACCATAAAGGCCTGATTGGTGAAGTGCTGCAGAGATGGTTGACCTTCTGGAAGGTTCTATCTCCACAGAGGAACTCTGGAGCTCTGTCAGAGTGACCATCGGGTTCTTGGTCACCTCCCTGACCAAGGCCCTTCTACCCCGATTGCTCAGTATGGCCAGCTCTATGAAGAGTATTGGTGGTTCCAAACTTCTTCCATTTAAGAATGATGGAGGCCACTGTGTTCTTGGGACCTTCAATGCTACAGAAAGGTTTTGGTACCCTTCCCCAGATCTGTTTCTTGACACAATCTTGTCTTGGACCTCTACAGAGAATTCCTTCTATCTCATGGCTTGGTTTTTGCTCTGTCAACTGTGGGACCATATATAGACTGGTGTGCCTTTCCAACTCCTGTCCAATCAGTTTAATTTGACACAGGTGAACTCCAATTAAGTTGTAGTAGCATCTCAAAGAAGAATGATCAATGGAAACAGGATGCACCTGGGCTCAATTTCAATAATGAACGACGTGGAAGGTGTGGAACTAACCTTCCATGGAGTTGCATTATTTTCCAGAGAACTCATTGAGCCCCGAGTTGATTATCCCTTTCATCCCATGGTTATAATTGAACACGTTTGCCGCAAGGAATGTGTTAAACATCCAGTTGAAATAACGCACGCTCTAGAATGAGCTTCAAGAGTATTCAACAATGCCATGGTAAAATTTAGCAATACGGCTTGAGAGTGTGTGGTATATGGCCAATATACCACTGCTAAGGGCTGTTCTTAGCCGTGGAGTATTGGCCATAAACCTCCGCCTTCGTGCTATTATAAACTGGTTAACAACGTAATTAGAGCAGTTAAAATAAATATTTTGTCATACCCGTGGTACATAGCCATGGTATATCAGACTGTCAGCCAATCGGCATTCAGGGCTCAAACCACCCAGGTTATAATGCCCTGTATAAACTGGGTGGTTTGAGCCCTGAACACTGATTGGCTGACAGCCGTGGTATATCAGACTGTATACCACGGGTATGACAAATTATTTTTACTGCGCTAATTGCGTTAACCAGTTTATAATAGCAATAAGACACCTTGGGGGTTTGTTGTATATACTCAATATACAGAGGCTAAGGCCTGTATCCAGGCACTGCGTTGCGTCGTGCATAAGAAGAGCCCTTAGCCGTGGTATATTGGACATATACCACAACCCCTCAGACCTTATTGCTTTAAATAACGCACAGTAAAGCAGCATGGTAGAAGTTAATGGCTTTTAGTTCATTCTTAGATGTTCGAGCTGCTTTTGAAAGCAAAAGTTTAATTGAAAACATTATTGTCATTGCTGAATTAGATTTTCAAAATAGCAAGCCAGGACTAATGGTTTGGTTAGCTAAACTAGCAAGTCTGGTTACCAAGTCAACTACTGTAGCTATCTAGTAAACTAGCTAGCTACTGGATGTCGAACACATTTATAGCAGCAAATGTGTTAAATTATAGCCATGGTATGAAAGAGATAATGAACTCGAGGCTCTATACATTCTCTAAAAAATAATGCAACTCTGTGGAAGGTCAGTTCACTCCTCTAGCGCGTTGTGGAACACACCTTCACCGTTCAATATTTTCCATAGAACTCGTTGATTATCCCTTACATAATGCACGCACTAGAATGCCCTTCAAGCCAATCAGAAAGGAGTATTCAACAATGCCATGGTATAGCCAGTTGGCTAGCCAAGTTGTCTACCTGCGTTAGCGAACAGTAGCTAGCTAGATGGCCGAGGAGAACAGACGTGTGGAGACTGATTGCTAGCCAGTTAGCTTTCGCTAAACCTTCCAGGGCATGACACAAATCATGTCTAGCCAACTAGCTATCTAGAACATTTTCACTAGGTTGCCAACGTTATTGTCTAACTAGCTATATGTGTTTTATGATTGACTGAAAGAGTCAAACCAGTAACTTTACTACAGTGTTGGTTTTGTACTTCCTAGACTGATGTACATCACATCATTCATGTGTTGTACAGTCATGGCCAAAAGTTGAGAATGACACAAATATTAATTTCCACAAAGGTTGCTGCTTCAGCGTCTTTAGATATTTTTGTCAGATGTTACTATGGAATACTGAAGTATAAGTACAAGCATTTCATAAGTGTCAAAGGCTTTTATTGACAATTACATGAAGATGATGCAAAGAGTCAATATTTGCAGTGTTGACCCTTCTTTTTCAAGACCTCTGCAATCCGCCCTGGCATGCTGTCAATTAACTTCTGGGCCACATCCTGACTGATGGCAGCCCATTCTTGCATAATCAATGCTTGGAGTTTGTCAGAATTTGTGGGGTTTTGTTTGTCCATCTGCCTCTTGAGGATTGACCACAAGTTCTCAATGGGATTAAGGTCTGGGGAGTTTCCTGGCCATGGACCAAAAATATTAATGTTTTGTTCCCCGAGCCACTTAGTTATCACTTTTACCTAATGGTAAGGTGCTCCATCGTGCTGGAAAATACATTGTTCGTCATCAAACTGTTCCTGGATGGTTGGGGGAAGTTGCTTTCTGAGCATGTATTAGTACCATTTTTTTATTCATGGCTGTGTACTTAGGCAAAATTGTGAGTGAGCCCACTCCCTTGGCTGAGAAGCAACCCCACACATGAATGGTCTCAGGATGCTTTACTGTTGGCATGACACAGGACTGATGCTAGCGCTCACCTTGTCTTCTCCGGACAAGCTTTTTTCCCGAATGCCCCAAACAATCGGAAAGGGGATTCATCAGTCTTCAGCAGTCCAATCCCTGTACCCTTTCCAGAATATCAGTCTGTCCCTGATGGTTTTCCTGGAGAGAAGTAGCCCTTCTTGACACCAGACCATCCTCCAAAAGTCTTCACCTCACTGTGCGTGCAGATGTACTCACACCTGCCTGTTGCCATTCCTGAGCAAGATCTGTACTGGTGGTGCCACGATCCCGCAGCTGAATGAACTTTAGGAGATGGTCCTGGCGCTTGCTGGATTTTCTTGGGTGCCCTGAAGCCTTCTTCACAACAATTGAACCGCTCTCCTTGAAGTTCTTGATGATCCGATAAATGGTTGATTTAGGTGCAATCTTACTGGCAGCAATATCCTTGCCTGTGAAGCCCTTTTTGTGCAAAGCAATGATGACGGCACGTGTTTCCTTGCAAGTAACCATGGATGACAGAGGAAGAACAATGATTCCAAGAACCACCGTCCTTTTGAAGCTTCCAGTCTGTTATTAGAACTCAATCAGCATGACAGAGTGATCCTCAACCTTGTCCTCATCAACACTGACACCTGTGTTAACGAGAGAATCACTGACATGATGTCAGCTGGTCCTTTTGTGGCAGGGCTGAAATGCAGTGGAAATGTTTTTGGGGGATTCAGTTCATTTGCATGGCAAAAAGGGACTTTGCAATTAATTGCAATTCATCTGATCACTCTTCATAACATGCTGGAGTATATGCAAATTGCCATCATACAAACTGAGGCAGCAGACTTTGAAAATGTAATATTTGTGTCATTCTCAAAACTTTTGGCCATGACTGTACATTGTGCAGTTGAGAAACTCTGCTATAAAATAAGCAGTAATGCATGTATGATGGCTACCTGATATGAGAATGTGTCTAACTGAATCCTGCTACTGTTTGCACTTCTCTCCTGTCCCTTCCGGAGATTTGTAGAGGCCAGACTGGCATCCCAACTGGACCGCTACAAGTAAGATCTGCTATTAGTAAGCCCATATCTGACCAGGGTTTGGGTCAGTTCCAATGCAATTCAGTCTATTCAGAGCGTGAGTAGCAATTTCAATTCCTCTCTAAATAGAAATTAAATTGACCCAATCCATGCTCTGATGTTGGTCTTACATTCTGCCCTTTATATTCTGCTATTTGTAAATTTTTTAAATGTTTTATTTAACCTTTATCTAACTAGGCAAGTCCGTTAAGGACAAATTCTTATTTACAACGATGGCCTACCAAAAGACAAAAGGCCTCCTGCGGGGACAGGGGCTGGGAATAAAAATATAGGACCAAACACACATCACGACAAGAGAGACACCACAACACTACCAAAAGAGACCTAAGACAACAACATAGTGTGGCTGTGTATTTTTCCCTGTCAACCTTGCGAGTTGCAGCCCAGTTTAATTCCATCACACACGCTGCAGAGGATCGATCAATTGAGACAAAAGACATTGTGTCCCTTAAAGAGAGGAAATAAAATGACTGTGACCAGCCCTGTTCTGAGAGCTGACCGTCTCCCTCTCCCCTACAGTGCAGTGAACCAAATGGGTCGTTGTGTCTTTCTGTTCCTGCTGCTACAGACCCTGCAGACATTGGCCGAAGGTAGACATGAAGTATATCTACCGCTCTCTCTCATATGGCCATTTGTTTTGCATGTGTGTTAACTCTCTCCCCTTCTTCTCTCTCTCTATTAGATGGCCAGTTGCTGTGTGTGTGTGAGGGCAGCGGCTGCCTCAACTCCCCCCAGTGCGAGGGCTCTCAGTGCTACTCGTCGGTGGCGGTCAGTAGCCATGGGGCCGTAGTAACACGGGGCTGCCTGCAGGGATCAGAGAAGACCCGTTTGATCTGTTCTACGGCCTCCTCCCTCAGCCATGCCCTGCTCTGCTGCTCCAGCTTCATGTGCAACCGCAATACTACCGCCAGCTCACTACTGCCCCTCCTCACTACAGGTGGGGACTGCACCCCTTAAACTACTTTAAGAAAAGCAAAGACTTTGGCTTGTTTCATGGCATGCTGGGTCCAGTTATAGTGATGTAACATTTTCTCTCTCTCTCTTCTGCCTTTCTCTCCCTCCAGCTCCAGAAGAAGAGCCTGTGAGGTATCGTGTGGAGACTCTGGCCCTGTTTGTATTGGGTCCAGTAGTGATCCTAACCCTCCTGTCAGTCCTATCTGTGTTGGGCTGCAGGAGGCTGCACCACGGCAGGCTACAGCGACTACAGGAGTTTGACCCAGAACAGGATGCGATTGACGGACTCATCACCTCTAATGTTCGGGACAGCACTCTGGCTGTAAGAAGAAAAGACTTGATGAGTTTGTTTGCGTGTATTTTATAGAGAGAACCCTGATGACCTCTGTCTCTCCCACTTCTCTCTATAGGAGCTGTTGGACCACTCCTGTACGTCAGGCAGTGGTTCAGGCCTGCCCTTCCTGGTCCAGAGAACTGTGGCCAGACAGATCAGCTTGATGGAGTGTGTAGGTGTGTAGAAACGCAAAAATTAGATCAGCCTGATGGAGTGTGTAGGTACGTAGAAACACAACAATTAGATCAGCCTGATGACGTGTGTAAGTAAGTAGAAACGAAACAATTAGTTCAGCCTGAAGGAGTGTGTAGGTATGTAGAAACTTAGTTCAGCCTGAAGGAGTGTGTAGGTACGTAGAAACACAACAATTAGATCAGCCTGATGGCGTGTGTAGGTACGTAGAAAGACAACAGTTAGATCAGCCTGCTGGAGTGTGTAGGTCCATAGAATCACAACACATATAACAGACAAACACAAATAATAGAAATGTAAACAGGGGTGTTGTAACAACAAATGAGGTCTCTCTCCCCATGTCTTTAGGTAAGGGGCGTTATGGAGAGGTCTGGAGGGGTCAGTGGCAGGGGGAGAACGTGGCTGTGAAAATCTTCTCCTCCCGAGACGAGAGGTCGTGGTTCAGAGAGACTGAGATCTACAACACAGTGCTACTGAGACACGAGAACATACTGGGTGAGTAGGAGTCCATCTCTCTCTCTAACCCACATCCAGCTCCCACACGCTATATTGGACACAAGCACACAACAGCATATTGAACAATGTTATGATATGAAATGGTAATATTCAAATAATATTTAATAATGGTCAAGGTTCTCCTCAAATAATGTAAGAGCGGTGGTGTTATCATATACAGTGCCTTCGGAAAGTATTCAGACCCCTTGACCTTTTCAACATTGTTACTTTACAGCCTAATTCTAAAATGGATTAAATCGTTTTTCCCCCTCAATCTACACACAACACCCCATAATGACGAAGCAAAAACGGGTTTGTTGAAATGTTTGCACAACAAAAATATATGAAATATCACGTTTACACAAGTTTTCAGGCCCTTAACTCAGTATTTTGTTGGTGCACCTTTGGCAGTGATTACAGGCCTCGAGTCTTCTTGGGTATGATGCTACAAGCTTGGCACGCCTGTATTTGGGGAGTTTCTCACATTCTTCTCTGCAGATCCTCTCAAGCTCTGTTAGGTTGGATGAGGAGTGTCGCTGCACAGCTATTTTCAGGTCTCTCCAGAGATGTTAGATCAGGTTCAAGTCTGGGCTCTGGCTGGGAAACTCAAAGACATTCAGAGACTTGTTCCGAAGCCATTCAGTGTTGTCTTGGCTGTGTGCTTAGGGTCGTTGTCCTGTTGGAAGGTGAACCTTCACCCCCCCAGTCTAAGGTCCTGAGCAGGTTTTCATCAAGGATCTATGTACTTTGCTCCATTCATCTTTCCCTCAAGCCTGACTAGTCTCCGCAACTAAAAAACATCCCCACAGCATGATGCTGCCACCACCATGCTTCAGACGTGACGTTTGGCATTCAGGCCAAAGTTCAATCTTGGTTTCATCAGACCAGATTATCTTGTTTCTCATGGTCAGAGTCCTTTAGGTGCCTTTTGGCAAACTCCAAGTGGGCTGTCATGTGCATTTTACTGAGGAGTGGCTTCCATCTGGCCACTCTACCATAAAAGGCCTGATTGGTGAAGTGCTGCAGAGGTGGTTGACCTTCTGGAAGATTCTCCCATTTCCACAGAGGAACTCTGGAGCTCTGTCAGGGTGACCACAATTCCTTCAACCTCGTGGCTTAGTTTTTGCTCTGACATGCACTGTCAACTGTGGGACCTTATATAGACAGACATGTGTGTGCCTTTCCAAATAATGTCCAGTCAATTGAATTTACCTCAGGTGGACTCCAATAAAGTTGTCAAAAGGTCAAGGCGTCTGAATACTTTCCAAATGCCCTGTAAGACCATTACAGGTGTTCAAAAAAATCTCCCGCCGTACTTAGCAGCACCCTGATGGTAATATTAAAATAATATATATTCGTTAAGATACTTGACCTCTCCGTTTCCTTCCAGGCTTCATGGCGTCAGATATGACGTCTCGGAACTCCAGCACCCAGCTCTGGCTTATCACACATTACCATGACAATGGCTCGCTCTACGACTACCTCCAGAGGGTTCCCGTGGAGACGGGGGAGGGCCTAGCGATGGCGACGTCGGTGGCGTGCGGTTTGGTGCACCTGCACACGGAGATCTTCGGCACTGAGGGGAAGCCGGCCATCGCTCACCGAGACCTGAAGAGCAAGAATATACTGGTGACCAAGGAGCTACGCTGTTGTATAGCTGATCTGGGTAAGTAGTGTGTGTGTGTCTGAGTGTCTGTCTTTACATGATACTAATTAGCGTCGGTACTTAAATCCAGTGTGAAAGAAATGTCAGAGATTGATAGACGCAGAGCCATATAAGAAAAAAAAACAGGGCACTCAGTCACACAGCCATTTTGTGCCAGTACTGACCAGTTTCTCTCCTCTCACCCTGTTCCCTACAGGCCTGGCAGTAACCCACTCCCAGTCAGACAACCAGCTGGATGTAGGAAACAACCCCAAGGTGGGCACCAAGCGCTACATGGCTCCTGAGGTGTTGGATGAGTCCATCCAGACAGATTGTTTTGATGCCTATAAGAGAGTGGACATCTGGGCCTTCGGTCTGGTGCTGTGGGAGATCGCTAGTAGAACCTACAGCAACGGTGACGACTAATAATGTTTTTATTACCTTAAATAGTTCAGGAACCTCTGGCGTCAAGTGGCTTCCTCTCCTTGTCCCCTTTCCTTCACCTAGCCCATGCAACCCTTGACCCTAACACTAGATGTCCTCTTACCCCTGTGATCAGGTATTGTGGAGGAGTACAAGCCTCCGTTCTATGACCAGGTGCCTAACGACCCCAGCTTTGAGGACATGAGGAAGGTGGTGTGTGTGGAACAACAACGACCGTTCATCCCCAACCGCTGGTTCTCCGACCCTGTGAGTATGACCACTACTTTACTGTTAAATAACCACACCCACTGGTACGATGACCTTAACGGTAACACTAAATTAAGGTACTCTGTTCTGAGGTTTCTGTGTTTCAAACCCTGTCTTCTTGTATATCAACTTACTATGACCCTCTCCATCTCTTCCCCTCTCCTCTTTCTCTGTTCCCATCTCCCTCTCTCTCCCACCCTCTCTCTCTCTCTCTCTCTCTCTCTCTCTCTCTAGACCCTGTCTGCCCTGGTGAAACTGATGAAGGAGTGTTGGTACCAGAACCCCTCGGCTCGCCTCACAGCCCTGCGCATCAAAAAGACCCTGAACAAGATCCATAGCTCCCTGGAGAAAGGAAAGAAGTCGTGAGGAGAGGAAAGGAGGACGACTGCCAGAGGAGAGATAGAAAGAAGGCAGGGAAGTAGAGATGCCAGATCAGATGGACACAGCTGCTGCTACTGAACATGAATGTTGTTTTCCTTATTGGCTGAATGCTGAACTGAACTAGCTGGTCACTCAGTGTGAGATGGTGTTACCGTAGCCTTACCCTGATTTAAAGGCCTGTGCACGCTGCAGGGGTCAAGGCTGGGGCTCAGACCCTCTACACACACGCACTTCTGCCCATTTGTCGTTTCAATGTTCAGCCAATCATATTATGTTGCTCTACTCAGACAATCAGATGTGTATTCCAATGTAGGTACACACATGAACGAACACACACACAATATTGAGTTCAGTTACACAGGAACAGAGCCAATAGGATCAAATGAACGCTGTGGTTGTGAACTCTATAGTAAAATATTTATGTAGTGAGCTTTATGTGTAGGGTGGGACTATGATGATTTGTAATGTTATGACTAGGAGTTTGGGAGTTGGTCTTGGTAAGGGAAAACTGATTACATTACAAGGAAACTTTATGTACCCATGTAAATGCAGTTTTTTTGGGGGGCTAGTAAGACATTGTGTATTTACAAAGGAAGTCAGGAGACATGCCTCCACATGCTTTGAAGTGTGAGCTGTGAATGCATTACAGTTATAAATGTAGGAACCACATACTGATTCACTGTTGTATGCTTTGTACAATTCCACCCAGTGCTCTTGATTTAGCTCACACCCGCACCATGTTGGCAGAGTTTTCACCTTGGGGCCAATTGACTGGTTTCAAAAGCTATAAACTCTGCCTACCCAGAGTGCAGAGCCGGCTCTAGCCTTTGAGGCCCTAAGCCAGATTTGGTTGTGGGGCCCCCCACCTCGCAACAAAACATTTTTAGTGGGCCCCCTCTTTACGGCAGAGAGAGTGTTTTTTTCAAACCTGATTTTACTGTGTTCTATATATTTCCACAGTATGAGGTTGGAATAATACTGTGAACATGATGATGATAATGCCCTTTTGGTGTAGTAGCTGTTTGGAATTTTGGACTGTTTTGGTGGGAGGAAGTTCGGCCTTCCATGGTGACATCACCATTTGGTAAATTAGTTAATAGACCAATAAGAAAGAGTTCCAAACCTCTCTGCCAGTAACATTTTTAGTTGTCCACTCCCAGAAAGTGCTAGTAAAGTTTTTTTGCCTTAGAAATTACTCTTACTAAGAAACTATTTTTGTTTGTTTTCAATTAAAATTGTCAAAAATAATCACAGGTACTTAAAGGTCTACTTCCGTATTTTAGCAATGAAGCCCTTTATCTCTTTCCCCAGAGTTAGATGAACTGGATACCATTCGTATGTCTCTGCATCCCGTATGAAGTCAGTTATATCTGCTAGCCTGTGCTAGTATCCACGAGTTCACCTGACTATGGGAAAGTAGAAAAGGTAAGACATTGTATGCACTCACTACTGTAAGTTGCTCTGGATAAGTGTCTGCTAAATGACACACAAAAAGGGTCTCATTGCAAAAATCCCATAGTATGCCTTTAAATGTTACCCAGAAAGTATTTGATATTGACATAAAAACGGCTGCATTGATCCTCAAGAAGTTTTGGGGCAGAGATAAAACGTAAACATTAACACATTTGACACATTCTGCCATGGGGTGGAGATATTTTTGCAGTTCTAAAGCTAATTTCCTGTAATTCTACACATTGAAATGACATGTCATGTTAATGTGATATGAGTGAGAATGACTTAACAAAATCAATGGGGCCCCCTTGGAGGTCAGGGACCCTGTGCATGTGCCCTCGGTATTTGGCCAAGTTTAGATCGCTGGCTAGACTAGCTACCAATCTAAACACTGTTAGCTGACATAGTTAATGGAGTGACTGACATAAGAGAAACTGCTGTTGCACAACCACATTTTTAAATTGCAGCTGGTATATTCTTCTATTCTTACTCTCAATAATAAGTTGAGACCCGGCTGAGTTTCCTTTTCTGGGGTGGATCCATAGGCCCTAAGTGACCACTTATGCCTGGAAACGGAATTGCAAGAGTGTCAGGCAAGTTTATGATTCTGCTCCCCCCAGGACCTTACCTGATCAGGATTAGTGGACAGGATCGCCAATGCATAGGAAACAGACTCGTTCCTTTTGAGAGAATGTTTTACAGGAAAAGGCCAGGATTAAATCCGATCTGCAGTAGCCTGGTTAAAAAACACACTGCTGGAAACGGAATTGCAAGAGTGTCAGGCAAGTTTATGATTCTGCTCCCCCCAGGACCTTACCTGATCAGGATTAGTGGACAGGATCGCCAATGCATAGGAAACAGACTCGTTCCTTTTGAGAGAATGTTTTACAGGAAAAGGCCAGGATTAAATCCGATCTGCAGTAGCCTGGTTAGCTGAAAAACACACTGCTCGTTTTGGGGATCAGATGTGTAACTGCTTTGATTAGATTGAATCCTGACCTTAAATTTGTAAGGAGCTGTCTGGAACATACATGTCTTTGTAATAGGGTTGTACTAGTAACAAGGTTTTTAAAGTTGAGCCCCCTGATAACTGTAAGGTGATCTGTTTTCACACTGGTACTGAAGCTAACCAGGTGTCGCTCAATTAAGGTTCCAGGTAGAATTTTCCCCTAAACACAGATTACCATGCTACCCACATCCTGACCTTAACCACTACGGGGATGACATATCAGACCCTGTATCAGGCAACTTCTACCTACTCAAGGAGGTCAGGAGAGAAAATGTGTTTTAAGGGTAGATTGTTGTATTTCTAGGGGCTGGATTAGATCCGTATCGCGGAAGATCCATGTTAGAGCTCGATTGAAATTTGAAGGCAACGTCCCTGAGTTCTCGGAGACTGTATTCACCGTAAACGCCATTGTCTCACGTCAGATGGCATCACTCCTCGGCGACGCTCGTCCCTCAACCAATATCAGTGCATGCCGAATCGTCTCCCTAACCGAAGTAAGACAATGCGTTAAACGCTGCATATTTCGGCTCAATCGGAAATTACCTTTACATTTAACTCTGATCTACCACAATAGGGAATTAATACAGCCCTTATTCGGAGGGCAGCTAACAAATGTGATTGGTTACGTTAAAGCAAGAAATATGAATGGGGTTAGAAAACATCCACACTGAGATGTGAACATCAGGGCATCAACAAGATCAGAAGGCGACCTTCTGGTCCCTGTACCTAGTCCATTGCGCCACTAGGGGGAGACACCAGTCTTTACCGCACATATATAAAGCTGGTCAGTCAGTCTGCCAGAATAATAGTAGATTTGGGAATGGTGATTGGTTAAGTATGTTGGGTTAGTGAACTGAAACCACACTGGGATTCGAACCAGTGACCTTGTGTGTCGAAACTAATTTTGTACACCCTCTACCGCAGTGGTCTAAGGCACGGCATCTCAGTGCTAGATGTGTCACAACAGACCGGGCTTGGCCGGTGTGGGCCGTCATTGTCAATAAGAATTTGTTCTTAACTGATTTTTAAAAATATGTTTTATTTAACCTTTATTTAACTAGGCAAGTCAGTTAAGAACAAATTCTTATTTACAATGACGGCCTAGGAACAGTGGGTTAACTGCCTTGTTCAGGGGCAGAACAACAGATTTATACCTTGTCAACTCAGGGATTCAAACTAGCAACCTTCCGGTTACTAGTCCAACACTAACCACTAAGCTACCTGCCGCCCTTTAAAATAAAGGTGGAATAAAACATGTTTTACCACCTAACAAGCCTTTCTTTATTTGCCATTCACCTGTAGCTGCAAACTCTGCGAACATCCAACCAATCACATCTATTCTCCCCTCAGAACAAGATCGAAAAAGGAAAACTCCACTGAGCTTTAAACATCAGAGGGCAAGGTGGAGCTACCACCATATTGTTTATACCACTCCAATCCTTTCAGACCTACACAAGTATATAGTCAGATTGTAATTGGGCATCTATGAGTCCCTTTTGGAAAATGAGCATGCACAATTATTTACATAAAAAGAACCAACCGTACATCTAGTTTTAGAGAATCTGTATTCATTCACAAAATGAGTTTTTTGTTGCTGTACATTTTTTATTACATGTAATAAAACTATCTGCACTTACCAAACACCATCTGCTGTCTTCAATTCTGGTGGTAAATAAACTGATTACGTAAAAAAATATAATCAGCTCTATTTACAATGAATTTACACAGATTATACAGATTATGCTTACATTAGAAGTTGATCAGACACTTGTACAATGAGAGAACTATGGCCACGGTTAGCCCCCTAATCAGACAGGTCTACTGTGACCTCATCAGTGCAGGGTAGAGTTGAGTATCAGAGGTAGTTCACTAGGGCCGGGATTCAATCCGATCGCGGATTTGGACAATGCACCACTTAAGGTCATTTCCGATTGAGCAGACATATGCAGGGTATACTGTGAATGTGGTCTCTGTGAACTCGTAAACATTGCCTTTAAAACGTGCACTGCCGACAAAGCGCGATCAGATTGAATCCTAGCCTAGGACAAGCCTTACAGTACCTTTACACAACAATAACACCCTACCAGAGACCTGGGCCCAGATTCACAAAACACTTCTTATGCAAAAAAAAGTAAGACATTTCTTGTTAACCCTGGAGTCAGCAGTGGAGGTGGTCAGGAGTCGTTGGTCATTGCAGGTCATCAGGCAGGGTCTTATAAGGGTTGAGAATGCCTTTGGGGTCTAACATGGTTTTAATGTTCCCCATCAGAGCGACAGCCAGGCTGGCTTTACTGTAGTAAATATAGTTCCTCTTCTTCAGGCCCAGGCCGTGCTCTGCGCTGATGCTGCCCTGGAAACGGGCCGTCCACTCATAGACAAAGGGTTCGATGGAGGCCAGGAGGTCGGGGTCTTTGGTAGGATGTTCAGGTGGAGGTTACCATCACATGGTGGGAGGAGAAGACACACAGAGTCAGGCACGCATACACACACAGTTAGACAGTCACACACACTTATGTGAGATATTGTAGTATTCCAAATAAATTAGACAAACAAAAAGAAACAGAAACACACAAACACACAGTCTTACCAACGTGTCCGTATCCCACCACACTCTTGGCCCTGTCTCCCAGGTGTTCTCTCATATCTGTGACCAGCTGGTAGATCCGTTCTATAGGAAGTGAGATGTCGTATTTATATGTGAAACCATCATGAGTTAAAGCCTCTGTTACCCGCTCGCGCAATGACCAGAGAGCCTAAACACACACAGTAACACATACAGGAACACACACAGGAACACATACACACAGAAAACACACAGAAAACAGAATGAGGCAACATGTCTTGCATCCTCCAATGTTTTATCATTCTTTTTAATGATTCTCTTCTATTTGTCAGTTTGATATCAACATACTCATAAATGAAAGTCACCTTGATTTTGGCCTCCTCCGTTGCTACGGTCCCGTCGATAAGTTGGGATGATGTCATGGCCTCCAGAAACTGGTGCAACTTCTCCTCATCGTGGGTGGGGTTAGAGCCGGACGTTTCTATGACGACGTAGAACGGACAATCTGCAGAACAAAGCAGGTAATAGATAAGTGGCTTTGAACCAATCAGAGTTAGATTTAGTCAAACTAATAATTACTAGAAAGTTCAGTTCAAAAGCATTAGAAAATCTGTGTGTGTGTGTGCGTGTACCTGTGATGGGGTTAGCCAGTTTGAGGTGTGTGTTCAGTAGTCTCATACACTCTCTGTCCAGGAACTCAAAGGCTGAGAAGATCTCTCCCAGCATGCCTCTACACCGCTGGAAGGTCTGCAGCAGCTGCTCAAAACTCTCACAGCCTGGACACACACACGATCATATCATCACAATAAATTGTCATGACGATCATCTCACAGAAGAAACACATTACATGCATCATATATTGGACTGCGTGAGAGTGTGTAAAAACATAAATAAGTCAAAAGGAGGATGCATATGTGACATCAGATGATCACCAGTTACAAGGTCAGGAGGGGTCATGAGATCAGGTCACACCTGCGTGGACCCAGGATGGTTACCGTGGTGATGACCCCCAGCGTGCCCTCTGACCCGATGAACAGCTGTTTGAGGTCATATCCTGTGTTGTCCTTCCTCAGGGTGGCGAGGCAGTCCAGGGCCCTTCCGTCTGCTAGCACCTTCCCACAAATACACACACAGAGTACTGGTGCTGTCCTTTATAGTTAGTTGAATTTCAACAGGCATAGCCCCCCCCTCCTACTGACCACCTCTAGTCCTAATACTGTCCCTCATAGGGATCCATAGCGTAGCAGCCTCAGCCCTCCAGCGTTAGTGGCCACGTTGCCTCCTATATGGCAGCTTCCCTTTGCCCCCAGGTCCAGAGGCATGATGTAGTTCCTGTCCTCTAGGTAAAGAGACAGGCTCTCCAACACACAACCTGTTTGGTAAGACAGAATACCTAGCGGGAGAGGAAGAGAGAGCGAGAGAGAGAGAGAGAGAGACTCAGCTGGATTGGACTGTAAAACACTAGGGCAAAACTTTGAGAATTGGAACAGGAAATTTGACGCGTAACTGACCAAAGAATACTGACAGTTACCCTAGAGTTACAGACGATACTGACAGTTACCCTAGAGTTACAGACGATACTGACAGTTGCCCTAGAGTTACAGACGATACTGACAGTTGCCCTAGAGTTACAGACGATACTGACAGTTACCCTAGAGTTACAGACGATACTGACAGTTACCCTAGAGTTACAGACGATACTGACAGTTACCCTAGAGTTACAGACGATACTGACAGTTACCCTAGAGCTACAGACGATACTGACAGTTACCCTAGAGTTACAGACGATACTGGCAGTTACCCTAGAGTTACAGACGATACTGACAGTTACCCTAGAGTTACAGACGATACTGACAGTTACCCTAGAGTTACAGACGATACTGACAGTTACCCTAGAGTTACAGACGATACTGACAGTTACCCTAGAGTTACAGACGATACTGACAGTTACCCTAGAGTTACAGACGATACTGACAGTTACCCTAGAGTTACAGACGATACTGACAGTTACCCTAGAGTTACAGACGATACTGCCCGAGACAGAGTCGAAGTTGAGGACGTTGTTCATGAGAGCGGTAGAGAGGATGATCTCATGACATGTTTTCACATAATGTTTTGTTCTTATCAAGCTGATAGACAACAATGACATGTTTTCACATAATGTTTTGTTCTTATCAAGCTGATAGACAACAATGACATGTTTTCACATAATGTTTTGTTCTTATTTACATAGGGTGCCAATAATTCAGGGGGGCATTGTACACTTTCACTCATTACTTAGCAAATGTGATGGAATAAGTCTTCATTGTTAGCCTTATCTCTCTCCCTTTGACTACACTCATGTCAGTCATACATCATACTCCAACATATTAAGCTTCAATGGAAAAAATATGATTAGACAAATAATACTATTTATATGAATGATACAGTATGTTACTAAATTGAAATTCAAATTAAATGTTTTTGTAATGATTACGTTTTTATGAAATGTAAAAAAAAATATTAAACAAATAAGAAAACAACAAAAGCAAGGAAAAAAGAAAAGGACACATACACAGATACAAATTCCTATTACCTTTACGAGTTGTCATCATATATAGCGGTTGGTCTTTCAGTACATTTTATGAAAATTCTTATATATTTCTTCAGCATTTCCTAGAAAGTTGGCCATTCCAGTGCATTATGTAGTTCTATGGAGGACATCTCATAACCACATTGGAGAACCATTCTTGCTGCCTTTTATTGTGCTATCTGTAGTCTCTTGAGGTCATCAACACCTGCATTACCCCAGACGACAGAAGTTCATGTGACGATGGATGACAACTCATGAGATTTGTTTTAGAATTCTCTCTATCTATCGCAACGGTATAAGCACAGGTAATATAAGTATAAGTATAAGCACTGAATGCTCTAGCATTCCCTCTGATAGGCTATGTTTGCCATTGTCGTGTCTTTGGCCATGCCGGATTAAGTGATATGACATGCTATTCTATAAAATAATTTCTCTGTAATTAATATCACCTGATTGGGCACCACGAAATAATATTTATAGATTATTATACCTTCCGAATAAACTCTTAAAGACCTAGTAATATTTTACATCAATAGCAGTCAATATCAATCGTCATCTTAATTCAGTCTCATCTGAAAGTTGCAAATTCTTCAGCAATACAAAATTGGGTTTAATTATTTATTTACTAAATACCTAACTAATCACACAGAATTACACATACACATAAATAAATCATAACTTGATTACAAATTACGTCATAAAGGAAAATGTCCCTAGCGGGCGGAACAGATATGACTGCTTGGGTTTGAGTGAAGGAGCGGGAAGACTGAGGAACAAATGCAAAGCTGTGCTATCGTAAATACAGTATCTTGTGCATTCTAAATTACCGCCCATATGGAAAAGGAAAATGTGATAAATATTTACTCTGAGCTGCACTTCGGTAGGTTGGCGATAGATGGAAGACCGTGCTGCCCAACCGAGTCCTTTGAAGAATGTCTCTGGTTGTCAATTGGATACGTTGTAGTAACGTTGTTGTGTGATAGACGGGATACTCTGTCTGTTCCTTCCTAACCCTCGTTTGCAGGGGCTATTGCTAACTCAACGGCTAGGAGGTATCACTTCTGTAGTGAATAAGAGTTCAAAGTTCATACCATTCGTAACCAAAGCTCACTCTGATGTTGGCTTCGTTCTGTAGTTATTATCTGAACCATTCTGACATAGGACCGTCGTCCTCACGTCCTCGGAACAGGAGCTTATATTGTCGTCAAGGGCTTATATAGGAAGGGAGAGGAGGGCATGTTTGAAAAGTTTTATAGCCCATGTCCCTTCACAGGGGCGGGCCACTGATTGAGCAGAGCCCTATCTTATGAAAACCCAAATCTCACATTTTAGAAGCTAAAATCACATTTCATCCCATCACGAATAATTTCATATTCAAACATTTAAATTGAACAACAATTCCATGTGAATCCGATAACTCTGATGTGCAGACTTTCCACTGTAGAGTTTATGTTATCTTATCATTGATGAGAATGTCTCAGATGACAACCGAACTGACATCATATTCATTAAGTACCACCGCATATGTTCAATTGATCGGATTGCCAGAATATAGTTTCCCCCCACCTTCTGATGTTCCCAGAATCTCTATGTTAACTAAGGGTTTTGCAAATGTAACCTCAGTAGGGTAGAGAGAGGAAAAAGTGGGAAGAGGTATTTATGACTGTCATAAACCTACCCCCCCCAGGCCAACATATTACACCTATATCTCCCTGTACATCTATCCAATACTTTCAAGATGTAGGAGTGCTTAGTGTTTATACTGTGTTATGCAGTATGACTTGACAAAAATCAAACAGAGTGAAAAAAATTGTATTCTCTTTTATTCTTTGTTTTTTCATTGCATGCAAAAATACAGTATCCCTTCCTTCTCTCTCTCTCTCTCTCTCTCTCTCTATTACCCAGTCTACTCATCCATCTTCAAGCTTTCATCCCTTCCCTGCTCTTCTATCACCGTCTCTAAAACACTAGGGCAAAACTTTGAGAATTGGAACAGGAAATTTGACGCGTAACTGACCAAAGAATACTGACAGTTACCCTAGAGTTACAGACGATACTGACAGTTACCCTAGAGTTACAGACGATACTGACAGTTACCCTAGAGTTACAGACGATACTGACAGTTACCCTAGAGTTACAGACGATACTGACAGTTACCCTAGAGTTACAGACGATACTGACAGTTACCCTAGAGTTACAGACGATACTGACAGTTACCCTAGAGTTACAGACGATACTGACAGTTACCCTAGAGTTACAGACGATACTGACAGTTACCCTAGAGTTACAGACGATACTGACAGTTACCCTAGAGTTACAGACGATACTGACAGTTACCCTAGAGTTACAGACGATACTGACAGTTACCCTAGAGTTACAGACGATACTGACAGTTACCCTAGAGTTACAGACGATACTGGCAGTTACCCTAGAGTTACAGACGATACTGACAGTTACCCTAGAGTTACAGACGATACTGACAGTTACCCTAGAGTTACAGACGATACTGACAGTTACCCTAGAGTTACAGACGATACTGACAGTTACCCTAGAGTTACAGACGATACTGACAGTTACCCTAGAGTTACAGACGAAACTGACAGTTACCCTAGAGTTACAGACGATACTGACAGTTACCCTAGAGTTACAGACGATACTGACAGTTACCCTAGAGTTACAGACGATACTGCCCGAGACAGAGTCGAAGTTGAGGACGTTGTTCATGAGAGCGGTAGAGAGGATGATCTCATCATAGACAGGAACACTGCCTCCCACCAGCCCTGTGTTACCACCCTGAGGACTCACTGCCAGGTTACGACTGTTACAGTACCTACAGGAGAAACACAACACAACATTAGAACACAGGTACACTGCCTGCTACCAGTCATGTAACACTGCAACAGTAGAGGAAACCTGGCTTCATACACTAGAAGACTGGAGAATAATACCCAAGGATCTGAGAAACTTCCTCTGTAGTCTGGGGCCTCAGCAGAACCTCACTGAAACCTGCACAGACAGAGAGAGGAGATCAACACATCAACTCAATACAACAATAACAAGTACATAAACAGTTCCTAACAACCCTACAGAGGAGACAAAGCTAGCAAGCTCTTTCCCGCACAATCTCCCTCCTCTGACCTATCTTTCTACATTTGAGTTATTTAGCAGACACTCTTACCCACAGCGACTTACAGTAATGAGTGCATACATTTTCATATTTGTTTGTACTATTTGTTTCTCTCACTCACTCCCTTTCTTTCTCACAGACTTGAGCCAGTCCACATTACTGGCCTCCAGTATATCTGGGTCAGTGATGGTCCTGTCTGGTATTATCTTGCTAAAGAAGGCCAGGTCCTCTGGAGTTACCCTGGAGAAAGGCCTCCTCTCTGGGGCAGCTGCGGGGGACGGGGTGGGTCTCTCTCCCCCAGCATGGAGCTCCCGACAGCGGACGCCACAAGACCCGGGCCTGGGTGTCTGGAGCAGGCCGCTGCTAAAGCCTGGGGGTAAAGTTCTGACCACGGCTGAGGCAGTGCTGAATGGACTCAGCCACCTGAGAGCAGTCCTGAGAGCAGCAAAATACACTGGCGTCCTCTTCCAGGAAAGTTCACCAGGTGTTTTACATTTCTTAATTATTGCCCTAATAGTGGAGATGGGTATTTTCAGGAATGTAGCTATCTTTTCATAGTCATTGCCTGTTTTTTTGAAGTTCAACAATCTTTTGTCTCATTTCATTTGTGTGTTCTTTGACCTTTTCTATGTTGATGGATGACTAAGGGAGTTTAGCCTGTGTGTCACCTCATTTATACCCCAGTGAAACAGGAAGTCTTCGACGACCACCTATTTTAAAAAGTAAAATCTTAATCAGAATATACATCAATTATGTTTAGTTCATAAGAATTTCTAGGAGAGCCAATAATTGTAACACACCTGTTTTTGAATAAAATATATTTTTCTTCCAACAATTTTAACTCATGATATTTTGAGTGTAAGATCAAGCTGATAGACAACAAGGACATGTTTTCACATAATGTTTTGTTCTTATCAAGCTGATAGACAACAATGACATGTTTTCACATAATGTTTTGTTCTTATCAAGCTGATAGACAACAATGACATGTTTTCACATAATGTTTTGTTCTTATCAAGCTGATAGACAACAATGACATGTTTTCACATAATGTTTTGTTCTTATCAAGCTGATAGACAACAATGACATGTTTTCACATAGTGTTTTGTTCTTATCAAGCTGATAGACAACAATGACATGTTTTCACATAGTGTTTTGTTCTTATCAAGCTGATAGACAACAATGACATGTTTTCACATAATGTTTTGTTCTTATCAAGCTGATAGACAACAATGACATGTTTTCACATAGTGTTTTGTTCTTATCAAGCTGATAGACAACAGTGACATGTTTTCACATAATGTTTTGTTCTTATTTACATAGGGTGCCAATAATTCAGGAGGGCATTGTACACTTTCACTCATTACTTAGCAAATGTGATGGAATAAGTCTTCATTGTTAGCCTTATCTCTCTCCCTTTGACTACACTCATGTCAGTCATACATCATACTCCAACATATTAAGCTTCAATGGAAAAAATATGATTAGACAAATAATACTATTTATATGAATGATACAGTATGTTACTAAATTGAAATTCAAATTAAATGTTTTTGTAATGATTACGTTTTTATGAAATGTAAAAAAAAAAATTAAACAAATAAGAAAACAACAAAAGCAAGGAAAAAAGAAAAGGACACATACACAGATCCAAATTCCTATTACCTTTACGAGTTGTCATCATATATAGCGGTTGGTCTTTCAGTACATTTTATGAAAATTCATATATATTTCTTCAGCATTTCCTAGAAAGTTGGCCATTCCAGTGCATTATGTAGTTCTATGGAGGACATCTCATAACCACATTGGAGAACCATTCTTGCTGCCTTTTATTGTGCTATCTGTAGTCTCTTGAGGTCATCAACACCTGCATTACCCCAGACGACAGAAGTTCATGTGACGATGGATGACAACTCATGAGATTTGTTTTAGAATTCTCTCTATCTATCGCAACGGTATAAGCACAGGTAATATAAGTATAAGTATAAGCACTGAATGCTCTAGCATTCCCTCTGATAGGCTATGTTTGCCATTGTCGTGTCTTTGGCCATGCCGGATTAAGTGATATGACATGCTATTCTATAAAATAATTTCTCTGTAATTAATATCACCTGATTGGGCACCACAAAATAATATTTATAGAGCTGTTACCTTCCGAATAAACTCTTAAAGACCTAGTAATATTTTACATCAATAGCAGTCAATATCAATCGTCATCTTTATTCAGTCTCATCTGAAAGTTGCAAATTCTTCAGCAATACAAAATTGGGTTTAATTATTTATTTACTAAATACCTAACTAATCACACAGAATTACACATACACATAATTAAATCATAACTTGATTACAAATTACGTCATAAAGGAAAATGTCCCTAGCGGGCGGAACAGATATGACAGCTTGGGTTTGAGTGAAGGAGCGGGAAGACTGAGGAACAAATGCAAAGCTGTGCTATCGTAAATACAGTATCTTGTGCATTCTAAATTACCGCCCATATGGAAAAGGAAAATGCGATAAATATTTACTCTGAGCTGCACTTCGGTAGGTTGGCGGTAGATGGAAGACCGTGCTGCCCAACCGAGTCCTTTGAAGAATGTCTCTGGTTGTCAATTGGATACGTTGTAGTAACGTTGTTGTGTGATAGACGGGATACTCTGTCTGTTCCTTCCTAACCCTCGTTTGCAGGGGCTATTGCTAACTCAACGGCTAGGAGGTATCACTTCTGTAGTGAATAAGAGTTCAAAGTTCATACCATTCGTAACCAAAGCTCACTCTGATGTTGGCTTCGTTCTGTAGTTATTATCTGAACCATTCTGACATAGGACCGTCGTCCTCACGTCCTCGGAACAGGAGCTTATATTGTCGTCAAGGGCTTATATAGGAAGGGAGAGGAGGGCATGTTTGAAAAGTTTTATAGCCCATGTCCCTTCACAGGGGCGGGCCACTGATTGAGCAGAGCCCTATCTTATGAAAACCCAAATCTCACATTTTAAGCTAAAATCACATTTCATCCCATCACGAATAATTTCATATTCAAACATTTAAATTGAACAACAATTCCATGTGAATCCGATAACTCTGATGTGCAGACTTTCCACTGTAGAGTTTATGTTATCTTATCATTGATGAGAATGTCTCAGATGACAACCGAACTGACATCATATTCATTAAGTACCACCGCATATGTTCAATTGATCGGATTGCCAGAATATAGTTTCCCCCCACCTTCTGATGTTCCCAGAATCTCTATGTTAACTAAGGGTTTTGCAAATGTAACCTCAGTAGGGTAGAGAGAGGAAAAAGTGGGAAGAGGTATTTATGACTGTCATAAACCTACCCCCCCCAGGCCAACATATTACACCTATATCTCCCTGTACATCTATCCAATACTTTCAAGATGTAGGAGTGCTTAGTGTTTATACTGTGTTATGCAGTATGACTTGACAAAAATCAAACAGAGTGAAAAAAAATTGTATTCTCTTTTATTCTTTGTTTTTTTCATTGCATGCAAAAATACAGTATCCCTTCCTTCTCTCTCTCTCTCTCTCTCTCTCTCTATTACCCAGTCTACTCATCCATCTTCAAGCTTTCATCCCTTCCCTGCTCTTCTATCACCGTCTCTAAAACACTAGGGCAAAACTTTGAGAATTGGAACAGGAAATTTGACGCGTAACTGACCAAAGAATACTGACAGTTACCCTAGAGTTACAGACGATACTGACAGTTACCCTAGAGTTACAGACGATACTGACAGTTACCCTAGAGTTACAGACGATACTGACAGTTACCCAGTCTGACAGTTACCCTAGAGTTACCATCTGACAGTTACCCTAGAGTTACAGACTACACAGTTACCCTTTACAGACCTGACTCTTACAGACGATACTCAGTTACCCCTAGAGTTACAGACGATCTGACAGTTACCCTAGAGTTACAGACCCCTGCTCTTCTATCACCGTCTCAGTTCCACCTCCAGCTGGCTCCCTCTTCCTCTTCTTCTCCAGTCTCTTCCTCTCCTCTTTCTCATCTTTTCTCTCTTCTTCTCCTCCTTTTCTTGAATCTTTCTCTCCATCTCCAAGAATGCAGCTTGAGCTTTCTCTCTCTTTTTTAGCTCCTCATAACACTTCTTCTCTTTCTTAATTCTGTCTTTCATCATGTCATTATGTATCTTCATCAGCCCCTCTAACCTCTTTTTCTCTGCCTTTTCCTTCTCTTTTCTTTCCTTCTCTCTCTTTTTCTGTTCTAACTTCTCCCTCTTCTTCTCAGCCATCATGACTTTCTTCTGCTCTTTCTCTTTCTCCTTCATCTCTTTCTTCTCCTTCTTTTTTTGCTCCTCCTCCTTGTGTTTCATCTCCTTTCTCTCTTTATCTTTCAACTTCTTATTCAGTTTCTTATTTTTCTCTTTTTCCTCCATCTTCAAGAACGGGATTTTCTGCATTTGGTTCATGAGCAGAAAGCCCACTCTTCCCAGGATGGTCTCTGCTCTCTCTGATGAAACCATCCCATTGGAGCACTTGGAATGGGAACAATCCGCCACACTCTTCAATCCCTCCCTCGGGCTCACCTCCTCAGTGACGCTCCTCTCTTCACTCTCATTTTCAATGCCTATCCAATAATCCTAACAGGGAGACATTGACTCTAGATGTAATATTGTTCCAGTGTGGCACATTCATTACACAATTGAGTGATCAACATACAATGACGGCCTCATTGGGAACACAATTTGGGGGACAGTAATTAAGGTCATTTGTTTTTTTGTATCCTCATTAGATTTTACAATACCTATACATTTACTTCCTGGGTCCATACTAAAAGTAATACACATGTTAACCCTAGTGAGGGGTGATGTTTTATACTATGAGCTAAGAGCAGTAGGGTTGGGGTCAATTCCATTTAAATTCCGATCAATTCAGGAAGTTCTCTAAAATTCCAATTCTCTTCAACACATTGAATTAAAATGGAACTGACCACCATCCCTGTAAAGTAGTAGGGTGAAATACGACACCTACCTTTGCCTCTTCCAGGGTCCAGGGCCTGGGTTCCTCACCCTCTGAACTGCATGTGGATTCTCCCACTCTAACAGGCATCTTAGTGACCACGCAGATCAGAGGGGTAGGCAGCTCATCATTGCGGGTTGCCAGAGTTAAGTTAGCATCTGAGACCAGCTGTTGAGCGTGAGGGCAGATATCCAGCTCCACAGTAGTGCCCCTCCCTTTCTGATCTGGCTGCTTGTGGTCCTTGTCATGGATGCATGCCAGGCTTGGAGGAAGTGCATGGACAGGGCTTTTATCACCCATCATTTCCTCTCTCTTGACAGTGGATGCAACTGCACATGCCTCTATGTCAACTGAGCACTCTGTGGTGTTCTCAACGGTCTCCTCTGGCTGTTTGTGGTCAATATTGTGGGTCCAGGGCAGCCTTAGAGGCAGTGCTGTGGGTGCAGGAGGACTTTTATCAGTCAAAAACTCCTCTTGGAGGACAGTAGATACGGAAGCGGCTGCTTCACGGGCAACTGGACAATTGCTGGTGCCCTCTACTGCCTCCCCTGGCAATTTGTCGTCAAAGACACGTGGCAGACTTGGAGGCAGCATTGGGACAGGGCATTTAGCTGCCTGTCTGGCTGTGCCTGAGTTTGTAGTCAATGGCATCACTGTGTGCTCTGGAGGCATGAAGTCATCGTCAAAGACTGGTGGCAGGCATGGAGGCAGCACTGAAGGAATTCTAGCTGCCCATCGGTTCCCTCTCTTGACAGTGGCTGTACCTGCAGTGGCCACTGTGGCAACTCGGCACTCCGTGGCTGAAACAGCAGGCTGGTATGTTTCCGGGACATTGAATGAATTGCCAATGAGCCGCTGAGCCAGTGGTGGGAGGGAGAAAGGATAGAATCTGTCCTCTTCCTTGATATTAGATATTGCCACTGGATCAACTGAGACCTCAGTGGTTCCCTCTACTGTCTGCTGTGGTGGAATGGAGTCATCGTTAAAGAAGTGTGGCAGGTATCGATGCAGCATTGAGGATAGATGTGTATCTGGCGACAAGTCCTCTCTTTTACCAGCAGATACATCTGCAGTGGCCTCTGTGGCAACTGGGCACTCAGCAGGGACAAAGTAGGAAAATACAATGAACCGCTGTGCATCCTGATTGCTTATGGCCAATGGAGAGGGGGGATGCAACATGGTTGGTATAGGCCTCCGATTGGTGAAAGCCAGTGGTGGGAGGGAGTCAATACAGGGAGCCATGAACTCAGTGAGTGGACGGTTGGTCACATCTCTCACATTCTGCAGGAGAAAAGAAACAGACATGATGAAAGTGATCACACTCAGTACATACATACTTTATGAGTGAACACTATGTACTTATACATCACATATACAATGCCTTCGGAAAGTATTCAGACCCTTTCACATTTTTCACCTCAAAGCCTTCTTCTAAAATGGATTAAATCATTTTTTTCACTCATCAATCTACACACAATACCCCATATTGACAAAGCAACAACAGAATCGTTCCAAATTCATTTAAAATATAAATAATGGGGATTTACATAAGTATTCAGTACTTTGTTGAAGCACCTTTGGCAGCGATTACAGCATAGAATCTTCTTGGGTTTTACTCTACAAGCTTGGCATGCTTGTGTTTGGGGAGTTTCTCCCATTCTTCTCTGCAGATCCTCTCAAGCTCTGTTAGGTTGGATAGGGAGAGTTGTTGCACAGCTATTTTCAGTACTCTCCAGAGATGTTCGATCCGGTTCAAGTCCGGGCTCTGGCAAGGCCATTCAAGGACATTCAGAGACTTGTCTCAAAGTCACTCCTGCGGTGTCTTGTCTTTGTGCTTAGGGTCGTTGTTCTGTTGTAAGGTTACCCACCGCCCCCAGTCTGAGGTCCTGGGCGCTATGGAGCAGATTTTCATCAAGGATCTCTCTGTGCTCCGTTCATCTTTGCCTTGATCCTGACTAGTCTCCTAGTCCACGCCGCTGAAAAACATCCTCACAGCATGACACTGACACCAACCACCGTGCTTCACTGTGCCGTAGCTGCCAGATTTCCTCCAGACTTGACGCTTTGCAATCAGGCCAAAGAGTTCAATCTTGGTTTCATCAGACCAGAGCATCTTGTTTCTCATGGTCTGAGAGTTTTTAGGTGCCTGTTGGCAAACTCCAAGCGGGCTGTCATGTGCCTTGTACTGATGAGTGGCTTCCATCTGGTCACCCTACCATAAAGGCCTGATTGGTGAAGTGCTGCAGAGATGGTTGTCCTTCTGGAAGGTTCTCCTATCTCCACAGAGGAACTCTTGAGCGCTGTCAGAGTCACCATCAAGTTCTTGGTCACCTCCCTGACCAAGACCCTTCTCCTCCGAATGCTCAGCTTGGCCGGGCGGCCAGCTCTGGGAAGAGTCTTGGTGGTTCCAAATTTTTTCCATTTAAGTATGATGGAGACCACTGTGTTCTTGGAGACCTTCATGGTGCAGAGATTTTTTTGGTACCCTTCCCTCGATCTGTTTCTCGACACAATCTTGTCTCGGGAACTCTACGGACAATTCCTTCGACCTCATGGTTTGGTATTTGCTCTGACATGCACTGTCAACTGTGGGACGTTACATAGACAGGTGTGTGCCTTTCCACATGTCCAATCAAGTTGTAGAAACATCTCAAGGACGATCAATGGAAACAGGATGCACCTGAGCTCAATTTCGAGACTCATAGCAATTCTTATGTAAATAAGATATTTCTGTTTTTAAGTTTAATACATAAGCAACAAGAACATGTAAAACAGTTTGCTCACTTTGTAATTTTGGGGTTTTGTGTGTAAATTGCTGAGAATTTTCATTTGATTTAATCCATTTTAGAATGAGGATGTAAAGTAACAACAGGTGGAATAAGTAAAGGTGTCTGAATACTTTCCTAAGACACTGTATATATCTAGTGTCCTCTCAGATGCTCTGCACCAGTCTGTACCAACCCTGGGTCTTCTAGCTAACGGGTCAACTAAGTGTAAAAATACATGCACTACACCCAGCATAACATTTGATATTTTAGACATTTAGCAGACGCTTTTGTCCAGAACGATTTACAGTTAGTGCATTCAACTTAAGGTAGCTAGGTGGGACAACTACATTATCCTGATTTGAAGGTCTATGAGAGATCGCTTGGTCTTGTTATTTTAATTTTTTTAAAGACAAGGAAACCATAAGAATTGAGGACTGTGTACATAACAATACAGAATACAACACAAGAAAAGTTATCAGACAAAATACTGTTAGCTTACATTCAATGGCATATGGCACATTTTGCCCGCATATTGACATATATTTGCTTTAATCAATATTGTTCAACAGAACTCTAGTCGACTTTGTCAAAGTTGGTCTTGTTACCTCCTCAATCAGGCTTGGCATTTTCCTTGTCTCAAACCAAATCCTCTTTACCTCCTTCTCCTGCTCCCTCTGGATCTGCTTCACCAGAGCCAACCTGGCTCCTAGCTCCATCATGTAGTCTGTCTGGATCTCCCTTTCCTTCAACTGACACTCAGCCCTCCTCTGTGTCAGCGTTGAACCGTCCATGTCTTCCTCCTAGCTAACAATAACTCTGGAAAATACATAACATTGTAGTAAGTGGCGTGTTGCTAACCAAAGAATAATACATCTCTTTACGATGTGCTCACATTTCTTCCCCTTTACGTACAATTAAGCAAGTGACAATCCCAATCCAGAGATGATTACGTAATAGGCCTATCTGAATTACTAGTAAATTGTTGGCTACTAGAAAAGCGCCCAAGTTCAAATTGATCGATTTTGGCTGTTCCTATCATTATGTGCACAATATCCTTTATGACATCTTCATTGTGATGCAAGGCGTTGCCATTGGAGATGAGAAAGCACATCATAGACTTTAAAAAATCAAACTTCAGGCTCTCTCTGTACCTTACTATTGAGCCTTATTCAACCCCCTCATGTAACGCCACTCCATATTGGTCCTGGTTCTCACAAACCACACTAATCACTTATATAATATCATTCAAAAAGGTGTTGGGGGAAGAAAGTGACTCTATATCCATCATGGACCTAACTTGTTGTACAGTTTCATCTATTTTAATCTCTCCAGTCTTCTCTTTGAGTGCCTCTGAGTGCAACTCAATTTAATGAGGTTTATCAATTCAACCATTTGAAATGGATGACCATTCAATCAAGAAAATCAGATTTGTTTTAAAAATGAGCAACTACAAGTTAGCCAAGTTCGCCTACTTGTTTTTTACACAATCTACCCTTGTGTTACATATTTATAGAGATAATTGATTACAATGTATGTTGGGGATTAACACAGAGATGCGGTTTTCTTTCATCAATAGAATGTATTTGCCATTAGGCTGGCTGACTACAACAACTGTAACATGCCATCTCAGTTGTCAGGATGAACAATTTTCTCACAAAAAAATGGATTCAAGCAAACTGTCTCTCGTCAATAGTTTCACTTGTCACCATGATTGCATGTCAGGCCTACTTAAAGGGTCATGTTAGTACGCAAGTCCTTTAAAAAGTAGTTATTCTTCAGAAACATAGTTAAACAGTAAGTTATATTACAACCTACCTCTCAAGTAAGCAGCCTGTTCTCTTGCTAATGAAATAGGACATGAATAATCTGTCAGTGGTTAGTTGAATCAGTCTCTTTACACTGTTCTGTTTGTCTGTGCAACAGCTAACCTCCCAGAATCAGAATCTTGTGATGTCACAATGAAGGCCCCATTGCTATGACTACCCACAGAAGCTCTCATGTGTAATCAAATGCTAGAACAATTCACTTTTTAAAAATCTTTTTAAAAATCTGTTGAGCACAGTCATATGTAATATTTACATTGAATCCATGTAACCAAATGTTTTATTAAAATAAAATGCTCTACCTCTTATCAAATTGTTGACCATTCATAGTACAGGTGTTTTGCCTATTTCAAATGTAATATGTTTTAGATTTCACAACTAGCATCCAGGTTTACTTAGGTTATTTGTTTGATCTTAGCCTTCCGCTAATGTCAGTGTTGCTCATCAAAATCTTCATCATTAATAAATCATTAATAAAATATATAGGCTACCTTACTACAGTAAAACAGGTCTTCTGTAGACTGTGACACCTCAGTGAGTGTTCAAGAAAACATCTCTCCTCAATGGCCTCAATGGCCTCAGCTATTAGCCATATGATACACACAAGGTCAAATGTTGCACTAAAATCAAGAAGCAGCTCAACCATAAGTTTATTTTGGTCAAGTGACCTAATCCATTGATCGGTTAAATCAACTAGAGCTGTTGTAGTTGAGGGATCTTCACAGTTCGCATGCTGGTAGAGAAATAAGATGTGCTGGGTGTGTAATTATCTAGGCCTGAAACATTTGATTGAAGAGTAGGTGTCCCTGAATTCTTGCATTGTAGTTCAATTTATTATTAAGGAAATCAATATCAGCTGACTATAGAACAGTAGTTTTAGACCTGCCAACAGGTCCCATTGTATAAAAACTTGTTTGAAATGTTTCTTATCCATGTCTTTCCAGTTGATCTAACCAATCAGACTCAAGAGCAGTGTAATTACTGACAGTGTAACAAAGTTGAAACTGCATACCCACTGGTTCTCTATTTCTTCAAATAGTGTTGACACTTTGACTTCAGTTAAAGGGTAGATCAGGAATCTTTGTTGAAGTGGCCCTCAAACTCAACTGAAATAAACATGAGCAAATAATCAGGGACCTGCATCCTAATGTGTTATTCTGTCATGGATGATAATAATTAATACTGACATTTTCAAACAAATGATCATAATCCTTTTCAGTTATTCTATAATATAGAATATAATCAATGTTGATTTTATCTTGTGCAAACATTATCATAATCATTTTCACTGTCATAACTCAGTTCATCTATTAATTTCATACCTCATCCCAAAAAGGCTCTTACATTTTAATTTTTCCTTACAAATACAAAAAAATATTGCATGGATGGACATTGACAGGAATAAGACCTAGTGTTTCCCGTGGTTGTACTGTCCTAATACACCCTCACATGGCAAAATTATCCGCATAGATACTAATCATCTAGACCACGGGGATTGGTGAAAGTCATGCAAAACAGTTTTTTCCGCATTCATGTAATGATGGCACTGAAGCAGACACATTATAGCACATGTTTGGTATGTCAAAGCTTGTTGTACTAATTACATATGCCACCAACAATGGTGATGGATACAATTTGAGATTTTAACTTTCCTGACCAGGACAGCTACGCAATACTGGAATATAAAAGAAAACCAGAAACCCTGAACATGTTTTAGTAGATATATTATTAATGAGCTAGCAATGCTGTGTGTGCGCTCATCCGGAAAACGAGTGTGGGTGGCTTTTGACAGTTCAGTATGGGGTGCACGTCCAACTGACCGTGAGCTGGCTAGAGATCGTGTGTGGTGTAACGTTATGGATTCAAATAACCCATTGAATGTCAGAATACAACTATAGGTATTATATTAATTCTAGGTAAAATAGATTAAAGCTAGTATAAACTGCTGATCGTCTCTTATGGGAACATGTAGCACAAATCTATTGCTTCATGCTAATGCTAGCTAGGTAGGTTTTGACGTCTTGGTAGGGGTACGTCAGTTTTAGCTAGGTGGCTGTCACTGGCTAGAAATCGTGTGTATGGTGTACTGATTCAAAGAAACCATCAGATGAAATTTCAGAATATAATTCATTATATGGTTAATAGATTGATGTTAGTATCAATTGTAGATCTCTTATGAGAGCAGGTAGCATTGTTAGTCTATGCTCGCTAGCTAGTTTAGCTTGCTAGCTAGCTAGCGAATTCATTTTGATGTCAGATCTACTTAGCTGGCTAGTTCTTACCAGTGTCTGGATGTCAACGTTTCAGAGCAAGTTCAACCATCATTTAACCCCCGGGAATGCTGTTCCATGGTGTTGTATCCCTAGATTAGCAATGTATGTGTGTAGGTGTCAGTCAGTGTCATACAGGTTCGATTGCATCACTATCAGAATAAAATGATATGATACAAAGGTAAAACGCAGTAACTGCAGCCAAGGGCAGGTTGAAACCAAACTAAAAGGCATTAAGTTCAGTTACTACCATTTACCTTGGTTTCACAGTAACCTTTTGCAGTTACTGCTCATACGACCCCCATTTTCTCCAAAACACAATACAATAGAGGCAGGATACTTGTCCACATGATTAAGTTCGCATTTAATGTAACAAAAGTTACATTAACTCATTTTTGACCAAATGAGCAGTTACTGCCTTTTTGCTTGGGAGGGCAGAATAGTGAAGACATCAACACTATGAAGTAACAAATATGGAATCATGTAGTAAGCAAAAAAGTGTTACAAAATACATTTTATATTTGAGATTCTTCAAAGTAGCCACCTGTTGCCTTGATGACAGCTTTGCACACTCTTGGCATTCTCTTAACCAACTTCATGAGCTAGTCATCTGGAATGCATTTTAATTAACAGGTGTGCCATGTTAAAAGTTAATTTGTGGAATATTTTTCCATCTTAACGCGTTTGAGTCAATCAATTGTGTTGTGACAAGGTAGGGGTGGTATACAGAAGATAGCCCTATTTGGAGAAAATTAACAAGTCCATATTATGGCAAGAACAGCTCAAATAAGCAAAGAGAAACAACAGTCCATCATTACCTTAAGACATGAAGATCAGTCAATCAGGAAAGTTTCAAGAACTTTGAAAGTTTCTTCAAGTGCAGTCACAAGAACCATCAAGCGCTATGATGAAACTGGCTCTCATGAGGACCGCCACAGGAAAGGAAGACCCAGAGTTACCTCTGCTGCAGAGGATAAGTTCATTAGAGTTACCAGCCTCATAAATTGCAGCCCAAATAAATGCTTCACAGAGTTCAAGTAACAGACACATCTCAACATCAACTTTTCAGAGGAGACTGCGTGAATCAGACCTTCATGGTCAAAATTCTGCAAAGAGACCACTACTAAAGGACACCAATAATAAGAAGAGACTTTCTTGGGCCAAGAAACACAAGCAATAGACATTAGACTGGTGGAAATCTGTCCTTTGGTCTGATCAGTCCAAATTTGAGATTTTGGTTCCAACCACCGTGTCTTTGTGAGACGCAGAGTAGGTGAACGGATGATCTCTGCATATGTAGTTCTCAGCGTGAATCATGTAGGAGGAGGTGTGATGATGTGGGGTTGCTTTGTTGGTGACACTGTCTGTGATTTATTTAGAATTCAAGCACACTTAACCAGCATGGCTACCACAGCATTCTGCAGCTGTCCGCCATCCCATCTGGTTTGCACTTAGTGGAACTATAAATCGTTTTTCAACTGGACAATGACCCAACACACCTACAGGCTGTGTAAGGGCGATTTGAACAAGAAGGAGAGTGATGGAGTTCTGCATCAGATGACCTGGCCTCCACAATCACCCGACCTCATCCCAAGTGAGATGGTTTGGGAAAAGCAGCCAACAAGTGCTCAGCATATGAGCGAACTCCTTCAAGACTGTTGGAAAGGCATTCCAGGTGAAGATGGTTGAGAGAATGCCAAGTGTGTGCAAAGCTGACATCAAGTAAGTTTAGTAAGTTCAAGACAACTGGTAACTCGGGGAAAAAGGAGCTACGACTTGGAAAATACTTTCAAATTTTTCATCCAGCTCGGAATTGTAAATTTGGAACTCGGGCCTCTTTAAAGAGCTACGACCTGAAGATCACTGATGTCATCATGATTCAAGCTTTTTTTGTTGAGTTCCCAGTTGTCTTGAAAGCACCATGAATCCAGAGAATGCCAGACCTTGATGACAAAGTTTGATGACAAAATTTGCCCAGAAGGACCGCCGCACCACCTTCCTGCTCAAGTGAGCACAGCACAAGTTGAGTCCAAAAATGTCTTGTATGATTCTTCATAATTGATTTAATTAGGCAGGGAGAAATGTATACTGTAGCTAAGAAATTCATACTAAGTGTATGTTGTGTAGTAAGCTGCTAGTAGCCCATGTGCCTCACTGGATGAATGAACTATTTCCCTGCCAGACAAGGCTCTAGCTGATAGCCAGGTGTAGCAGTGGTAAGGTGTTGGACTCTGCTGTTGGGACAGCTTTATGTTGGACAGCTTTATGTAGGCTATAACAGTTTGTGGGCACTGTTTGTCACATTATAGGGCAATTAATATATTGTTTATCAAATCAAATCTAATTTTATTTGTCACATACACATGGTTAGCAGATGTTAATGTGAGTGTAGCGAAATGCTTGTGTTGTGTAGTATAGTGGCTTTGTTGGCATTCATCCCACACATTTTTATATTTCCCCACCAAGATTTACAAGCTCAAATCGCTACTGATCATATTCCCTCTATAATATTTCCGCTATCATATTCCCCCTCTATCACATTCCTCTCTATCATATTCCCCTCTATCACATTCCCCTCTATTATTTTCTAACATATTACCTTGTATTATAATAATATATATCATATTCCCCTCAATTATTTTCTCTGCTGTCATTTTCCTCTCTATCATATTCTGTGTATTATATTCCCCTATATCATATTCCCTATAATTTTACTCTCTATCAAATTCCCTCTATCATATTCCTCTATCATATTTCCTCTATGGCTGCTTTGTGTGATGTATTGTTGTCTCTTCCTTCTTGCCCTTTGTGCTGTTGTCCCTGCCCAACAAAGTTTGTACCCTGTTTTGTGCTGCTACCATGTTGTGCTGCTGCCATGCTGTGTTGCTACCATGTTGTTGTCATATTGTGTTGCTACCATGCTGTGTTGTCATGTGTTGCTGCCATGCTATGTTGTCGTCTTAGTTCTCTCGTTGGGCAGAGACTGTCCCAAGATCGCGTAGCAGTCGGAGGTGTGTTTTCTTGTCCCGTCTTGCCGGTGAAAATTTTCGCTTTCCTCGTTTATTTGTACATATTTATTTTTTTAAACTCTGTTTGTTAATTTTTTCACATACACACACACAATACAAAGCAATATAAATAATATACTCAACTAGAAAAAAATACAAATAAAAATACAAATAAAAAAATAGCTTTAAAGATACCATACTGTAGACAGGTTAAACACAACAGGCAGAAGGCTACAGAGGTTAAAGGGCAATCTATAGTACAGGGACAGAGCAAACACCTCACCATTGTTCCTGTAAACAGTCAAGGAATAAGGGTGGAGAAATGGAACCACTCACAGAGAGTCATGGCCACAGACCGACCATCCACTGGACAAAAAAAAGTTTACAATGCTTTAAAATAAAAAAAAAATAAAATGATTATTCATGTAGGCGTGAACAAAATGTAAAAATAACTGGGAAAAACAAGCTCACACTTCAGTCTCTGCCTGGGCAAGATGAACAAGGCATCTGCGGATCACAATCAATAAGCACATGGACCTTAATGCCCCCCAGCAAAAACACAGAGAGAAGCTCCTCCAACCCTCAAGTCACAGACTTATTTTAGTATTAATTGGAATGCCATCAGAGGATGGACTGTTTAAAGTAAGACCGGAATGGAGCCCAAGCCTCATCCAACAGTTTGGGGTTCCCACGTGAATTGAATTGAATGTTTTCTAGTTTCAGAGAACACAACACATCCCTCACCCAATATTTATAAGATGGGGAGCTGCCATCTTCCAGTTCTGTAGTATTAGCCGACTAGCTAAAAGAGTTGTATAAGCAACAGTGTCCGACTGGATTCTTGATAGGGGGTACCCATGGGCAGTACTCCAAAAAGGGCTGTAAGGGGAGACGGATCTATAACAGTGTCATATATATCAGAGAAACATTTAAATATGAATTCCCAGAAACCTGACAGTTTATGACAGCCCCAAAACATATGCAACAGTGTGGCTGGTTCCACTTTACATCTGACACAGGTAGGATCAAAATTAGAGAATATTCTTCCAAGTTTGGCCCCCGACTAGTGGATACGGTGAACCACCTTGAATTGAATGAGGCTGTGTCTAGTGCTAAAAGAGGACGAGTGCACCCTGTGCAGCACAGATTCCCAGGCGTCTTCCCCAAGTTCCTCCCCCAAATCCTTTTCCCATCGAGTCTTTAAAGGCACCAAAGAAGGGTTCTGTAAGTCATGAATGATTGCATATACATCTGAAATTGCGCCCCTAGGAAGCTTGTTCAACTCCAAGATGCTCTCTATAGCTGTATTTGCAGGCCTATTGGGAAATCCAGGGTGTGTTAGCCCTGACAAAGTTTCTAGTCTGGAGATAGCGGAAAAGGTGGGATTGGGGGAGATTGAACTTTTCCTGCAGCTGAGAAAAAGAGGCAAATGTATCATCAAAGAATAATTGGGCTAGCGAGGAAAGGCCTAGTGAGTGCCAAATGCCAAAAGCCCCATCATTCAAAGATGGAGGAAATAAAATGTTCTGATTGATTGGGCCTGATAGAGAAAAGCCTCGGAAGCTAAAGGCTAAACGGAACTGATTCCAAATTTTAAGAGACTGCTTTACAATTGGGTTGGCACACCTTTTGCCTAGGGACACTGGGAGAGACGAGCACAGCACAGAGGAAAGTGCTGCAGGTTTACACGATTCAGACTCCATCTGGACCCAGAGTGGTCTAGGGCCAGTAGGATCAGTCTGCAGCCAGTACAGAACGGCTCTGAAATTAGCAGCCCAGTAGTATGTCTGAAAATTTGGTAGAGCTAAACCCCCAATGACCTAGGCTTCTGTAAATGTTTTCTACCAATCCGTGGTACCTTGCCATCCCAAATAAAATGCATGAATGTTTGATCCAGTAAATAAAAAAGATTTTGGAATAAAAATGGGTAAACATTGAAATAAATATAAAAATTTGGGCAACACATTCATTTTAATGACATTAATACTTCCGATAAGAGAAAGGGGTAGCGAATTCCAAAAAGTAAAATATTGTTTCAAGCTGTCTGCTAGAGCAACAAAGTTTTCCTGAAACAAATTTGAATATTTCCTTGTCACTTTCTCTCCCAAGTAGGTGAATTGATCCCGGACAATCCTAAACTGAGAACTTGTAAAAGAGCACTTTAAAGCAGCCTTGTTTACCGGAAAAAGCTCACTCTTGCCTAGATTCAGCTTGTACCCTGAGATTGATCCAAACTTTTTAAGAACAGATAGGGCACGTGGCAATGAGGTATCGGGGTTGGAGATAAACAAAAGGAGGTCGTCAGCATATAGCGAGACTTTCTGCTCCCAGCCCGCCCTGATTATACCTTGAATGGCATCATTAGAGCGTAGTGCAATGGCGAGAGGCTCGATTGCCAAAGCAATCAACAAGGGGGAGAGTGGACAACCCTGTCTGGATCCACGGTGCAAGGGAAAATAGTCAGAGGACAAGTTATTAGTCCGTACCGAAGCCATGGGGAAAAATAAAGAATCTTTATCCACGCAATGAATTTGGGGCCAAAGCCAAATCTATAAAGGGCAGCTGTTAGGTAATCCCACTCAACGCGGTCAAACGCTTTTTCGGCATCAGGCGAGACCACCACCTCCGGGTCCTCCGACGCTGGGGAGTACAGTATATTCATAAGGCGCCTAATATTGAAAAATAAATGCCTATTTCTCACAAAGCCAGTCTGGTCAGAGTGTATTACTTGGTGCAGCAAGCCTTCCATATGGATGGCTAAAAGCTTAGCTAGGATTTTGTAATCACAGTTTAAAAGCAAGATTGGGCGATAGGATCCACATTCCAGGGGGTCTTTGTTTTTCTTTAGTAGTAATGAAATTGAAGCCTGATAAAGACTAGGCGGTAGCTTTGAGGTATTAAGGCACTCTGCAAATAGTCGAGACAAGAATGGGCAAAGCAGACCAGAAAACGTCCTGTAAAATTCGGTTGGAAAACCGTCCGGACCCAGTGATTTACCACTTTTCATTGCGGACACTGCTGTTGCAATCTCCTCAAGCGTAAATTCTTCTTCTAGACAGTCATGGGAGTCTGTATCAGTTGAAGGCATATTCAAGCCATTAAAGAAGGAGTCAATCAGTAAGGGGTCTTGAGGGGATTCAGAGGTGTATAGCGCAGAGTAAAATTGTTTAAATTGATCATTGATCTCTTTATGTATAACTGTGGTGGCACCAGACGGGGTCCTTATTTGTGGGATTAAACGTGAGGCCTCAGATTTACGGATCTGATGCGCAAGGAGTTTACTGGCCTTGTTGCCTTGTTCATAGACTTTGTATTGAGCTCGCAAGAGTAACTGTTCAGCTTGCCTGGTAGAAAGCTCATCAAATTCAGATTGGAGTAGTTGGCGCTCTTTATGCAGATCAGAGGAAGGATCCGTAGCATACTTCTCATCCAATGTGGCTATGGACTCGCTCAGGTCCCGAAGTCGCTGGGAGCGAACTCTGTTTTGGTTGGCTATATAAGAAATAATTTGGCCACGTAGGTTTGCTTTGAGAGACTCCCATATGGTAGAGCAGGACATACCTGGTGTTGAATTAGTTTCTAGGAATAAGGTGATTTCAGAAGAAATGAAATTGACAAACTCCTTATCTGAGAGTAAAATGGGGTTGAGACGCCATTGATAACACATAGGAGGTCGCTGGGGAAACTCTAGTTCAAGCACTAATGGTGAATGGTCAGAGATAACAATACTCTCGTAAGTACACTGCCGAAGGTTAGGCAGAAGTTTTTTGTCCAAAAAGAAGTAATCAATCCGGGAGTATGTTTGATGAACATGAGAATAAAAGGAATACTGTCTATCTGTAGGATGTAGGAAACGCCAGGCCTCAAACATAGCATATTTCTGAAGAAAGGTTTGAATAAGTAGGGCACATTTAGATGGGCCTGTATTTGTTTGTGAGGACTTGTCAAGAACTGGGGACATTTTACAGTTGAAATCCCCCCCTAAAATCAACAAATGAGAATCTAAATTGGGAATAGCAGACAGAAAGGAAGAAATGAAACTTGTGTCATCCCAATTGGGAGCATAAACACTGGCCAAAACAAGAGGGGTAGAAAACAGTTCACCGATTACTATGACGTATCGTCCCTTAGGATCAGCAATAACCTCAGAAGCTACAAAGGGAGTAGCTTTATCAACCAGAATAGCAGCACCTCTTGATTTACTATGAAAGTTTGAGTGGAACACTTGACCAACCCAGTCCTTACGCATCCTAAAATGCTCACCAGTCCTCAAGTGAGTCTCTTGTAGAAATGCAATATTTGCATTCAAACCCTTTAAGTGTGTCAACACCCTCTTACGCTTCACCGGGTTGTTAAGCCCTTTGGTATTCCAAGAAATGTACTTGATCGTATTATTTCGGCCCCTCTGGGCATTCCCGTTATTCAACCCTGTCATTAGAGCTAGAATGGAAAAGCAATGAGCGCCCAAAACCCCCAGAATAACTTGTCTCAGAGTAATAATGTACGGTGGTAAATGTTTGGAAAAAGTACAGAAAAAAAAACAGAAAAAAAACTAAGAAGACAGAATGACAACATTAGAACTGAACAATTCAACCTGCCCCCCACCCTCCCCCATCCCACACAATACCTCCCCAAACGAGGTACAAGCCTAAATAGAGCATGTTCTCTTCGCACAGTATGTCTGTGAGAGTGCGGTCTTAAACCTAAACCCACAGTCCCACTCTTTAAAGTCGTGTTTTGTTAGTGGATCAAGCAGCAGAAAGAAAGATTTGTATGTATTTTTTTCAAATAAAAAAAAGGCGAATCCCTGTGCAAACGGAATGACAAAAGCACCACTTGTAGATGTATATAATTGTATTCCCAGTCTTATAACAGGCATTGAGAGAGAAAATAAATAACATGTATAAAGGCTCTCAGCCAAAAATCTAATTTGAAGTAAGGAAATCGTAGTAAGAAAATAAAAATAATAGTAATTATAATAGTAGTCTAGTTGAAGCTGAGACAGCTTACACCCAATACCAAAAACTACGTGTGCGCAACGTTGAACGTTTGCTGGGCATAAATGACGCTCAAAACTTTTAAAATGAAAGTGAGGCCCCAAAAACCGTGTAGCCTCGGGAGACATTTACTGTTTACTGGGTCAATGCAAACAGATGCAGTAAACAAATAACCCAAAATATTTTGAGTCAGAGACAATGTGTAAACAAACTAAATAGGTGAGCGAGATAAGGCACGCACACTAGATGATCAAAACATCTCGTTCCGCAGGATGGTTAAATCTGCTTTTAAAGTATCAGAAACCTCCTGTATTCTGGCCTCAATCGTGGCAACCACCTGTGTTTTCATTTCAACTATCTCAGAGCGTAGTAGTTTGATGGCCTCGAGAATGTTCATTTCAGCGCCGCCAGGCCAAGCCGCGCCCCGGGTAAAGTGTGCGTCCCCGGGCCCTCAGACTCAGGAGAGGGAGGTGATGAGAGCGGGTCTTGTAGGCCGGGTTTTCTCAAAGTCATGCTTTTGGCCTTATGTTTGGTCGACATGCTGACATTCGGGAAGAAAAGTAGTCTTGTTTTTTACGGAAAGGGATCACCAAATTAATATTTGAAAATAAATACGGTTCTGCTGCAGAATTCACATAAACTTTAAGAATACCACGAGCATGTAGAGTTCTGTCATTTTTTATCATAGGTACACTTCAACTGTGAGAGACGGAATCTAAAACAAAAATCCAGAAAATCAGAAATCTGTATTTTTGGGTACCGATTTACCGATTATAAAAATAAATAAAAAGTTTATTTTATTTTATATATATATATATATATATTTTTTTTTTTACCTTTATTTAACTAGGCAAGTCAGTTAAGAACACATTCTTATTTTCAATGACGGCCTAGGAACGGTGGGTTAACTTCCTCGTTCAGGGGCAGAACTCCAGATTTTCACCTTGTCAGCTCGAGGGATCCAATCTTGCAACCTTACAGTTAACCCAATAACGACCTGTTACGCGAATGCAGTAAGCCAAGGTAAATTGCTAGCTAGCATTAAACTTATCTTATAAAAGACATTCAATCATAATCACTAGTTAACTACACATGGTTGATGATATTACTAGATATTATCTAGCGTGTTCTGCGTTGCATATAATCTGACTGAGCATACAAGTATCTAAGTATCTGACTGAGCGGTGGTAGGCAGAAGCAGGCGAGTAAACATTAATTCAAACAGGCTTTCTTTGCGTTTTGCCAGCAGCTCTTCGTTGTGCGTCAAGCATTGCGCTGTTTATGACTTCAAGCCTATCAACTCCCGAGATGAGGCTGGTGTAACCGAAGTGAAATGGCTAGCTAGTTAGCACACGGTAATAGCGTTTCAAACGTCACTCGCTCTGAGCCTTCTAGTAGTTGTTCCCCTTGCTCTGCATGGGTAACGCTGCTTCGATGGTGGCTGTTGTCGTTGTGTTGCTGGTTCGAGCCCAGGGAGGAGCGAGGAGAGGGATGGAAGCTCTACTGTTACACTGGCAATACTAAAGTGCCTATAAGAAAATCCAATAGTCAAAGGTTAATGAAATTCAAATGGTATAGAAGGAAATAGTCCTATAATTCCTATAATAACTACATCCTAAAACTTCTTACCTGGGAATATTGAAGACTCATGTTAAAAGGAACCACCAGCTTTCATATGTTCTCATGTTCTGAGCAAGGAACTGAAACTTTAGCTTTCTTACATAGCACATATTGCACTTTTACTTTCTTCTAAAAACACTTTGTTTTTGCATGATTTAAACCAAATTGAACATGTTTCATTATTTACTTGAGGCTAAATTGATTTTATTGATGTATTATATTAAGTTAAAATAAGTGTTCATTCAGTATTGTTGTAATTGTCATTTTTACAAAAAATAAATAAAAAAGTGGCCGATTAATCGGTCTCTGGTTTTTGGCCCTCCAATAATCGGTATCGGTGTTGAAAAATCATAATCGGTCGACCTCTATTCTGTATACATCGGGCCCTTCTTTGGACACCGTGTTATCAAACGTAAACTCTCCTTCCAGACTCACATTAAGCATCTCTAATCCAAATTTAAATCTAGAATCGGCTTCCTATTTCGCAACAAGGCCTCCTTCACTCATGCTACCTTGACTTCGGCGATGTGATTTACAAAATTGCCTCCAACACTCTTTTCAGCAAATTGGATGTAGTCTATCACAGTGCCATCCGTTTTGTCACCAAAGCCCCATATAATACCCACCTCTGCGACCTGTATGCTCTCGTTGGCTGGCCCTCACTACATATTCGTTGCCAAAACCACTGGCTCATCTGTAAATTGCACACCCAACTACCTCATCCCCATATTGTTATTTATTTATTTATTCTCTTTTGTACCCCAGAATCTCTACTTGCACATGATCCTCTGCACATCTATCACTCCAGTATTAATGATAATTTGTAGTTATTTCGCCTCTATGGCCTATTTTTTGCCTTACCTCATTAATATTATCACGTTTGCACACACTGTACATATATTTTTCTATTATGCTATTAACTGTACGTTTGTTTAACCCATGTGTAACTCTGTGTTGTTTTTGTCGCACTGATTTGTTTTATCTTGGTCAGGTTGCAGTTGTAAGTGAGAACTTGTTCTCAACTGGCCTACCTTGTTAAAAACTAATTGATGCTACCCGTTCCGTTAGCGGGATAATTTTCATCAACAACCGCTGAATTGCAGAGCGCCACATTCAAATAATATTACTAAAAATATTTATATTCATGAAATCACAAGTGCAATATAGCAAAACACAGCTTAGCTTTTTGTTAATCCACCTGTCGTGTCAGATTTTGAAAATATGCTTTACAGCGAAAGCAATCCAAGCGTTTGTGTAAGTTTATCGATCACTAGACAAAACATTATGGACACCTAGCATCAAAGTAGCTTGGTCGCGAAAATTAGAAAAGCAATAAAATTAATCGCTTACCTTTGATGATCTTCGGATGTTTTCACTCACGAGACTCCCAGTTACACAATAAATGTTCCTTTTGTTCCATAAAGATGATTTTTATATCCAAAATACCTCTGTTTGTTTGGCGCGTTGTGTTCACAAATCCACAGGCTCGAGCGGTCATGACAACGCAGACAAATTCCAAATAGTATCCATAATGTCCATAGAAACATGTCAAACGTTTTTTATAAGAAATCCTCAGGTTGATTTTAAAGTATATAATCGATAATATATCAACTGACACTGTCTCTTTTTCAGTAGGAGAGGGAGAGTCAATGGCTGCCCCACTCTGTTGCGCAAGCAAAATTCATGCGAACACCCAGCTATCCACTACGCGATGTTATCTTGCTCGCTCCTTTTTCACAAAAAAAAGCCTGAAACTATGTCTAAAGACTGTTGACACCTTGAGGAAGCGATAGGAAAGGGAATCTGGTTGATATCCCTTTAAATGGAGCAAAGGCAGGCTATGGAACATGGAGCTTTCAAAATAGAAGCCACTTCCTGGTTTTAATTTCCTCAGGTTTTCGCTTGCAATATCAGTTCTGTTATACTCACAGACAATATTTTGACAGTTTTGGAAACTTTAGAGTGTTTTCTATCCTAATCTGTCAATTATATGTATATTCTAGCGTATGGGCCTGAGAAATAGGCCGTTTACTTTGGGAACGATCTTTTTCCAAACATAAAAATAGTGCCCCATTGCTGAAAGAGGTTACAGTGTTGTGTTGTCTCACTTGTCGTGATGTGTGTTTTGTCCTATGTTTTACGTTTATTTATTTTTAATCCCAGCCCCCATCCCCGCAGGAGGCCTTTTGCCTTTTGGTAGGCCTTTACTGTGAATAAGAATTTGTTCTGAACTGACTTGCCCAGTTAAATAAAATAAAATATCATATTCCTTCTATCAAATTCCTCTGTATCATATTCCTCTCCACCCTCCAACTCCCCCCCTGTTCTTCCTCAACTCCTCATCATTAAACACTCCCCAGATTTGTGAAAAGTAAACAAAAATCAGAGTTAACATTTTTATTTTTAAATGCTTTGTTTTTTCATTGCATGCAAAAATACCATATCCCTCCCTCCCTACTCTCTATTACCCAGTCTACTCATTCATCTTCAAGCTTTCATCCCTTCCCTGCTCTTCTATCACCGTCTCAGTTCCACCTCCAGCTGGCTCCCTCTTCCTCTTCTTCTCCAGTCTCTTCCTCTCCTCTTTCCTCATCTTTTCTCTCTTCTTCTCCTCCTTTTCTTGAATCTTTCTCTCCATCTCCAAGAATGCAGCTTGAGCTTTCTCTCTCTTTTTTAGCTCCTCATAACACTTCTTCTCTTTCTTAATTCTGTCTTTCATCATGTCATTATGTATCTTCATCAGCCCCTCTAACCTCTTTTTCTCTGCCTTTTCCTTCTCTTTTCTTTCCTTCTCTCTCTTTTTCTGTTCTAACTTCTCCCTCTTCTTCTCAGCCTTCATGACTTTCTTCTGCTCTTTCTCTCTCTCCTTCATCTCTTTCTTCTCCCTCTTTTTTTCCTCCTCCTCCTTGTCTTTCATCTCCTTTCTCTCTTTATCTTCATCTTTCAACTTCTTATTCAGTTTCTTATTTTTCTCTTTTTCCTCCATCTTCAAGAACGGGATTTTCTGCATTTGGTTAATGAGCAGAAAGCCCACTCTTCCCAGGATGGTCTCTGCTCTCTCTGATGAAACCATCCCATTGGAGCACTTGGAATGGGCACAATCCGCCTCACTCTTCAATCCCTCCCTCGGGCTCACCTCCTCAGTGACACACATCTCTTCACTCTCAATTTCAATTCCTATCCAATAATCCTAACAGGGAGACATTGACTCTAGATGTAATATTGTTCCAGTGTGGCACATTCAATACACAATTGAGTGATCAACATACAATGACGGCCTCATTGGGAACACAATTTGGGGGACAGTAATTAAGGTCATTTGTTTTTTTGTATCCTCATTAGATTTTACAATACCTATAAATTTACTTCCTGGGTCCATACTAAAAGTAATGCACATGTTAACCCTAGTGAGGGGTGATGTTTTATACTATTGCAAAGAGCAGCAGGGTTGGGGTCAATTCCTGTCAATTCAGGAAGTTCTCTAAAATTCCAATTCTCTTCAACGCATTGAATTAAAATGGAACTGACCACCATCCCTGTAAAGTAGTAGGGTGAAATACGACACCTACCTTTGCCTCTTCCAGGGTCCAGGGCCTGGGTTCCTCACCCTCTGAACTGCATGTGGATTCTCCCACTCTAACAGGCATCTTAGTGACCACGCAGATCAGAGGGGTAGGCAGCTCATCATTGCGGGTTGCCAGAGTTAAGTTAGCATCTGAGACCAGCTGTTGAGCGTGAGGGCAGATATCCAGCTCCACAGTAGTGCCCCTCCCTTTCTGATCTGGCTGCTTGTGGTCCTTGTCATGGATGCATGCCAGGCTTGGAGGAAGTGCATGGACAGGGCTTTTATCACCCATCAGTTCCTCTCTCTTGACAGTGGATGCAACTGTACATGCCTCTATGTCAACTGAGCACTCTGTGGTGTTCTCAACGGTCTCCTCTGGCTGTTTGTGGTCAATATTGTGGGTCCAGGGCAGCCTTAGAGGCAGTGCTGTGGGTGCAGGAGGACTTTTATCAGTCAAAAACTCCTCTTGGAGGACAGTAGATACGGAAGCTGCTGCTTCACTGGCAACTGGACACTTGCTGGTGCCCTCTACTGCCGCCCCTGGCAGTTTGTAGTCAATGTCAACGACTGGTGGCAGGCATGGAGGCAGCACTGAAGGAAGAATTCTAGCTGCCCATCGGTTCTCTCTCTTGACAGTTGCTGTACCTGCAGTGGCCACTGTGGCAACTCGGCACTCCGTGGCTGAAACAGCAAGATGGGATGTTTCCGGGACAATGAATGAATTGCCAATGAGCCGCTGAGCCAGTGGTGGGAGGGAGAACGGATAGAATCTGTCCTCTTCCTTGATACTAGATATTACCACTGGATCAACTGAGACCTCAGTGGTTCCCTCTACTGTCTGCTGTGGTGGAATGGAGTCATCGTTAAAGAAGTGTGGCAGGTATCGATGCAGCATTGAGGAAAGATGTGTATCTGTCGACAAGTCCTCTATTTTACCAGTAGATACATCTGCAGTGGCCTCTGTGGCAACTGGGCACTCAGCAGGGACAAAGTAGGAAAATACAATGAACCGCTGTGCATCCTGAGTGCTTATGGCCAATGGAGAGGGGGGATGCAACATGGTTGGTATAGGCCTCCGATTGGTGAAAGCCAGTGGTGGGAGGGAGTCAATACAGGGAGCCATGAACTCAGTGAGTGGACGGTTGGTCACATCTCTCACATTCTGCAGGAGAAAAGAAACAGACATGATGAAAGTGATCACATTCAGTACATACATTCTTTGTGAGTGAACACTATGTACTTATACATCACATATACAATGCCTTCGGAAAGTATTCAGACCCCTTCACATTTTCCACATTTTGTTACCTCACAGCCTTCTTCTAAAATGTATTAAATCATTTTTTTCGCTCATCAATCTACACACAATACCCCATATTGACAAAGCAAAACCAGAATTGTTCCAAATTCATTACAATTAAATAAAAATGGAAATGTACATAAGTATTCAGTACGTTGTTGAAGCACCTTTGGCAGCGATTACAGCATAGAATCTTCTTGGGTTTAACGCTACAAACTTGGCATACTTGTGTTTGGGGAGATTCTCCTATTCTTTTCTGCAGATCCTCTCAAGCTCTTTTAGGTTAGATGGGGACAGTTGCGGCACAGCTATTTTCAGGTCTCTCCAGAGATGTTTGATCTGGTTCAAGTCTGGGCTCTGGCTGGGCCACGCAAGGACATTCAGAGGCTTGTCCCGAAGTCACTCCTGCGTTGTCTTGGCTTTGTGCTTAGGGTCGTTGTTCTGTTGTAAGGTGACCCCTCGCCCCCAGTCTGAGGTCCTGAGCGGGATTGGAGCAGATTTTCATCAAGGATCTCTCTATGCTCCGTTCATCTTTGCCTCGATCCTGACTAGTCTCCTAGTCCATGCCGCTGAAAAACATCCCCACAGCATGATGCTGCCACCACCGTGCCGTAGGTGCCAGATTTCCTCCAGACGTGACGCTTGGCAATCAGGCCAAAGAGTTCAATATTGGTTTCATCAGACCAGAGCATCTTGTTTCTCATGGTCTGAGAGTCTTTAGGTGCCTTTTGGAAAACAACAAGCGGGCTGTCATGTGCCTTTTACTGAGGAGTGGCTTCCATCTGGCCACTCTACCATAAAGGCCTGATTGGTGATGTGCTGCAGAGATGGTTGTCCTTCTGGAAGGTTCTCCTATCTCCACAGAGGAACTCTTGAGCTCTGTCAGAGTCACCATCGGGTTTTTGGTCACCTCTCTGACCAAGGCCCTTCTCCTCCGAATGCTCAGCTTGGCAATGCGGCCAACTCTAGGAAGAGTCTTGGTGGTTCCAAACCTTTTTTTATTTAAGAATGATGGAGGCCACTGTGTTCTTGGGGACCTTCAATGCTGGAGAGATTTTTTGGTACTCTTCCCTAGATCTGTTTCTCGACACAATCCTGTCTCGGAACTCTACGGACAATTCCTTCGACCTCATGGTTTGGTGTTTGCTCTGACATGCACTGTCAACTGTGGGACGTTACATAGACAGGTGTGTGCCTTTCCACATGTCCAATCAAGTTGTAGAAACATCTCAAGGACGATCAATGGAAACAGGATGCACCTGAGCTCAATTTCGAGACTCATAGCAATTCTTATGTAAATAAGATATTTCTGTTTTTAAGTTTAATACATAAGCAACAAGAACATGTAAAACAGTTTGCTCACTTTGTAATTTTGCGGTTTTGTGTGTAAATTGCTGAGAATTTAAATTTGATTTAATCCGTTTTAGAATGAGGATGTAAAGTAACAACAGGTGGAAGAAGTAAAGGTGTCTGAATACTTTCCTAAGACACTGTATATATCTAGTGTCCTCTCAGATGCTCTGCACCAGTCTGTACCAACCCTGGGTCTTCTAGCTAACGGGTCAACTAAGTGTAAAAATACATGCACTACACCCAGCATAACAATTGATATTTTAGACATTTAGCAGACGCTTTTGTCCAGAACAATTTACAGTTAGTGCATTCAACTTAAGGTAGCTAGGTGGGACAACTACATAATCCTGATTTGAAGGTCTACGAGAGATCGCTTGGTCTTGTTATTTAGGCAACCATAAGAACTGAGGACTGTGTACATAACAATACTCAGAGACAAACAGAATACAACACAAGAAAAGTTATCAGACAAAATACTGTTAGCTTACATTCAATGGCATATGGCACATTTTGCCCGTATATTGACATATATTTGATTGAATCAATATTGTTCAACAGAACTCTAGTCGACTTTGTCAAAGTTGGTCTTGTTACCTCCTCAATCAGGCTTGGCATTTTCCTCGTCTCAAACCAAATCCTCTTTATCTCCTTCTCCTGCTCCCTCTGGATCTGTCTCACCAGAGCCAACCTGGCTCCTAGCTCCATCATGTAGTCTGTCTGGATCTCCCTTTCCTTCAACTGACACTCAGCCCTCCTCTGTGTCAGCGTTGAACCGTCCATGTCTTCCTCCTAGCTAACAATAACTCTGGAAAATACATAACATTGTAGTAAGTGGCGTGTTGCTAACCAAAGAATAATACATCTCTTTACGATGTGCTCACATTTCTTCCCCTTTACTTACAATTAAGCAAGTGACAATCCCAATCCAGAGATGATTACGCAATAGGCCTATCTGAATTCCTAGTAAATTGTTGGCTACTAGAAAAGCGACCAAGTTCTAAATGAATCGATTTTGGCTGTTCCTATCATTATGTGCACAATATCCTTTATGACATCTTCATTGTGATGCAAGGCGTTGCCATTGGAGATGACAAAGCACATCATAGACTTTAAAAAATCAAACTTCAGGCTCTCTCTGTACCTTACTATTGAGCCTTATTCAACCCCCTCATGTAACGCCACTCACTCCATATTGGTCCTGGTTCTCTCAAACCACACTAATCACTTATATAATATCATTCAAAAAGGTGTTGGGGGAAGAAAGTGACTCTATATCCATCATGGACCTAACTTGTTGTACAGTTTCATCTATTTTAATCTCTCCAGTCTTCTCTTTGAGTGCCTCTGAGTGCAACTCAATTTAATGAGGTTTATCAATTCAACCATTTGAAATGGATGACCATTCAATCAAGAAAATCAGATTTTTAAATTAGATTTTTAAATGAGCAACTACAAGTTAGCCAAGTTCGCCTACTTGTTTTTTACACAATCTACCCTTGTGTTACATATTTATAGAGATAATTGATTGTAATATATGTTGGGGATTAACACAGAGATGGGGGTTTCTTTCATCAATAGAATGCATTTGCCATTAGGCTGGCTGACTACAACAACTGTAACATGCCATCTCAGTTGTCAGGATGAACAATTTTCTCACGAGAAAACGGTTTCAAGCAAATTGTCTCTCGTCAATAGTTTCACTTGTCACCATGATTGCATGTCAGGCCTACTTAAAGGGTCATGTTAGTACACAAGTCATTTAAAAAGTAGTCATTCTTCAGTTACATAGTTAAACAGTAAGTTATATTACAACCTACCTCTGAAGTAAGCAGCGTGTTCTCTTGCTAATGAAATAGGACATGAATAATCTGTCAGTGGTTAGTTGAATCAGTCTCTTTACACTGTTCTGTTTGTCTGTGCAACAGCTAACCTCCCAGAATCAGAATCTTGTGATGTCACAATGAAGGCCCCATTGCTATGACTACCCACAGAAGCTCTCATGTGTAATCAAATGCTGGAACAATTCACTTTTTTTTAACCTGTTGAGCACAGTCATATGTAATATTTGCATTGAATTCATGTAACCAAATGTCTTATTAAAATAAAATGTTCTACCTCTTATCAAATGGTTGACCATTCATAATACAGGTGTTTTGCCTAATTCCAAGTCGATATGTTTTAGATTTCACAAGTCATCCAGGTTTCCTTTAGGTTATTTGTTTAATCTCAGTCTACCACTAATGTGTTTCTCATCATACTCTTCATCATTAATAAAATATATAGGCTACCTTACTACAGTAAAACAGGTCTTCTGGAGACTATGACACCTCAGTAACAAAGTTCCAACAAAGAAATGAGGTTTCAAGAAAACATCTCTCCTCAATGGCCTCAGCTATTAGCCATATGGTCAACAAGGTCAAATGCTGCACTAAAATCAAGAAGCAGCTCAACCATAAGTTTATTTTGGTCAAGTGACCTGAGCCATTGATCAGTTAAATCAACTAGAGCTGTTGCAGTCGAGGGATTTTCACGGTTCGCATGCTGGTAGAGAAATAAGATGTGCTGGATGTGTAATTATCTAGGCCTGAAACATTTGATTGAAGAGTAGGTGTCCCTGAATTCTTGCATTGTAGTTCAATATATTATTAATTAAGGAAATCAATATCAGCTGACTATAGAACAGTAGTTTTAGACCTGCCAACAGGTCCCATTGAATAAAAACTTGTTTGAAATGTTTCTTATCCATGTCTTTCCAGATGATCTAACCAATCAGACTCAAGAGCATCACACATTCCTCTCGTGGCACTGTGGATAGGGGGTGTTCCCTCTGCTGTTTCCTGAAGTCCACAATCATCTCCTTAGTTTTGTTGACGTTGAGTGTGAGGTTATTTTCCTGACACCACACTCCGAGGGCCCTCCCTCCTCCCCTGTAGGCCGTCTCGTCATATTCCTCTATCATATTCAGTGGTGACTCGACATTCAGGGCAGGTGGGGCCCAGCCCCACATTTTTTTGCAAAAAACTGGTTTTCCCATTTTGCATGTTATTTTGACATTAATATATGTCACATTTGCAAACATAGTTTGCAAACATTGTAAAACTATATATACGGTAGCAGTCAAATGTTTGGACACACCTACTCATTCAATGTTTGTTCTTCCATTTTACTTTTTTCTACATTGTAGAATAATAGTGAAGACATCAAAACTATGAAATAACACATGGAATCATGTAGTAAGCAAAAAATTTAGTGCCTTAAACAAAATGGTCTTTTATATTTGAGTCCGTGATTCTACCTTGCCTCCTGTCTGAGCTGTTGAGAGATTCTACTTTGTCTCAGATTGTTTGAATTGCCAGCTCTAGAGCTCTGGAAATTGTGAAAAAGCAGTGGTTCGCTAAAGTTAGTTCACGTGAACGCTCAATACGGTTTTGGTTAAATGTTTTAATCGTTCATCTTCAAAATACACATGCAGGGTATTGAGTCCATTAAAGTCTACACTCAGACCTCAGTTCTTGTTTTAGAATCCAGGCAAAAGGCAGTTTGCCAAGGTTTTCCACCCCTGGTTGCGCAATCGATATGCTGATGATTTTTAAAATCTTGTGTGTCTTCCACTAAGATACCAGTTGCATTTACATAGAGATGTAGGTTCTGCATCTGTCACATTACATACTGTTTGACAAATAGCCTATGTCTTGTTATAGGAATAAATGTGAAATGCAGCACTGAAATTGTTTGAATTACATTAAATGATTACCTGTCAGAGACCACCCACTGGTTCTCTATTTCTTCAAATAGTGTTGACACTGTGACTTCAGTTAAAGGGGGTAGATCAGGAATCTTTGTTGGAATGTGGCCCTCAAACTCAACTGAAATAAACAGAGCAAATAATCAGGGACCTGCATCCTATTGATTCTATTCTGTCATGGATGATAATAATTAATACTGACATTTTCAAACAAATGATCATAATCCTTTTCAGTTATTCTATAATATAGAATATAATCAATGTTGATTTTATCTTGTGCAAACATTATCATAATCATTTTCACTGTCATAACTCAGTTCATCTATTAATTTCATACCTCCTCCCAAAAAGGCTCTTACATTTTAATTTTTCCTTACAAATACAAAAAAAGTGCTTGGATGGACATTGACAGGAATAAGACCTAGTGTTAACGTGGTTGTACTGTCCTAATACACCCTCACATGGCAATTTTGATCCGCATAGATACTAATCATCTAGACCACGGGGATTGGTGAAAGTCATGCAAAACAGTTTTTTCCGCATTCATGTAATGATGGCACTGAAGCAGACACATTAAGCACATGTTTGGTATGTCAAAGCTTGTTGTACTAATTACATATGCCACCAACAATGGTGATGGATACAATTTGAGATTTTAACTTTCCTGACCAGGACAGTCACGCAATACTGGAATATAAAAGAAAACCAGAAACCCTGAACATGTGAGTAGATATATTATTAATGAGCTAGCAATGCTGTGTGTGCGCTCATCCGGAAAACGAGTGTGGGTGGCTTTTGACAGTTCAGTATGGGGTGCACGTCCAACTGACCGTGAGCTGGCTAGAGATCGTGTGTGGTGTAACGTTATGGATTCAAATAACCCATTGAATGTCAGAATACAACTATAGGTATTATATTAATTCTAGGTAAAATAGATTAAAGCTAGTATAAACTGCTGATCGTCTCTTATGGGAACATGTAGCACAAATCTATTGCTTCATGCTAATGCTAGCTAGGTAGGTTTTGACGTTTTGGTAGGGGCACGTCAGTTTTAGCTAGGTGGCTGTCACTGGCTAGAAATCGTGTGTATGGTGTACTGATTCAAAGAAACCATCAGATGAAATTTCAGAATATAATTCATTATATGGTTAATAGATTGATGTTAGTATCAATTGTAGATCTCTTATGAGAGCAGGTAGCATTGTTAGTCTATGCTCGCTAGCTAGCTTAGCTTGCTAGCTAGCGAATTCATTTTGATGTCAGATCTACATAGCTGGCTAGTTCTTACCTGTGTCTGGATGTCAACGTTTCAGAGCAAGTTCAACCATCATTTAACCCCCGGGAATGCTGTTCCATGGTGTTGTATCCCTAGATTAGCAATGTATGTGTGTAGGTGTCAGTCAGTGTCATACAGGTTCGATTGCATCACTATCAGAATAAAATGATATGATACAAAGGTAAAACGCAGTAACTGCAGCCAAGGGCAGGTTGAAACCAAACTAAAAGGCATTAAGTTCAGTTACTACCATTTACCTTGGTTTCACAGTAACTTTTTGCAGTTACTGCTTATACGACCCCCATTTTCTCAAAAACACAATACAATAGAGGCAGGATACTTGTCCACATGATTAAGCATGCATTTAATCTAACAAAAATTACATGAACTCATTTTTGACCAAATGAGCAGTTACTGCCTTTTTGCTTGGGAGGGCAGAAAAGTGAAGACATCAACACTATGAAGTAACAAATATGGAATCATGTAGTAAGCAAAAAAGTGTTACAAAATACATTTTATATTTGAGATTCTTCAAAGTAGCCACCTGTTGCCTTGATGACAGCTTTGCACACTCTTGGCATTCTCTTAACCAGCTTAATGAGCTAGTCATCTGGAATGCATTTTAATTAACAGGTGTGCCATGTTAAAAGTTAATTTGTGGAATTTTTTTCCATCTTAATGCATTTGAGTCAATCAATTGTGTTGTGACAAGGTAGGGGTGGTATACAGAAGATAGCCCTATTTGGAGAAAATTAACAAGTCCATATTATGGCAAGAACAGCTCAAATAAGCAAAGAGAAACAACAGTCCATCATTACCTTAAGACATGAAGATCAGTCAATCAGGAAAGTTTCAAGAACTTTGAAAGTTTCTTCAAGTGCAGTCACAAGAACCATCAAGCGCTATGATGAAACTGTCTCTCATGAGGACCGCCACAGGAAAGGAAGACCCAGAGTTACCTCTGCTGCAGAGGATTTGTTCATTAGAGTTACCAGCCTCATAAATTGCAGCCCAAATAAATGCTTCACAGAGTTCAAGTAACAGACACATCTCAACATCAACTTTTCAGAGGAGACTGCGTGAATCAGACCTTCATGGTCAAAATTCTGCAAAGAGACCACTACTAAAGGACACCAATAATAAGAAGAGACTTGCTTGGGCCAAGAAACACAAGCAATAGACATTAGACTGGTGAAAATCTGTGCTTTGGTCTGATCAGTCCAAATTTGAGATTTTGGTTCCAACCTCCGTGTCTTTGTGAGACGCAGAGTAGGTGAACGGATGAGCTCCGCATATGTAGTTCCCAGTGTGAATCATGGAGGAGGAGGTGTGATGGTGTGGGGTTGCTTTGTTGGTGACACTGTCTGTGATCTATTTAGAATTCAAGCACACTTAACCAGTATGGCTACCACAGCATTCTGCAGCTATCCTCCATCCCATCTGGTTTGCACTTAGTGGAACTAATAATTTGTTTTCAACAGGACAATGACCCAACACACCTCCAGGCTGTGTAAGGGATATTTGAACAAGAAGGAGAGTGATGGAGTTCTGCATCAGATGATCCAGCCTCCACAATCACCCGACCTCATCCCATGTGAGATGGTTTGGGAAAAGCAGCCAGCAAGTGCTCAGCATATGAGCGAACTCCTTCAAGACTGTTGGAAAGGCATTCCAGGTGAAGATGGTTGAGAGAATGCCAAGTTTGTGCAAAGCTGACATCAAGTAAGTTTTTAGTATGTTCAAGACAACTGGTAACTCGGGAAAAAGGAGCTACGACTTGGACAATACGTTTTAATTTTTCATCCAGCTCGGAATTGTACATTTGGAACTCGGGCCTCTTTAAAGAGCTACGACCTGAAGATCACTGACGTCATCATGATTCAAGCTTTTTTTGTTGAGTTCCCAGTTGTCTTGAAAGCACCATGAATCCAGAGAATGCCACCTTGATGACAAAGTTTGATGACAAAATTGAGTGCAAACATGTCTTGTATGATTCTTCATAATTGATTTAATTAGGCAGGGAGAAATGTATACTGTAGCTAAGAAATGAATACTAAGTGTATGTTGTGTAGTAAGCTGCTAGTAGCCCATGTGCCTCACTGGATGAAGGAACTATTTCCCTGCCAGACAAGGCTCTAGCTGATAGCCAGGTGTAGCAGTGGTAAGGTGTTGGGACTCTGTTGTTGGGACAGCTTGATGTAGGCTATAACAGTTTGTGGGCACTGTTTGTCACCGTTATAGGGCAATTAATATATTGTTTAGTGTTGTGTAGTATAGTGGCTTTGTTGGCATTCATCCCACACATTTTTTATTTCCCCACCAAGATTTACAAGCTCAAATCACCACTGATCATATTCCCTCTATAATATTTCTGCTATCATATTCCCCTCTATCATATTCCCCTATATCACATTCCCCTCCATCATATTCCCCTCAATCATTTTCTCCGCTATCTTTTTCCTCTCTATCATATTCCCCTATATTATAATAATCTATATCATATTCCCCTCTATCATTTTCTGTGTATTATATTCCCCTCTATCATATTCCCCTCTATCATTTTACTCTCTTTCAAATTCCCCTCTATCAAATTCCCTCTATCATATTCCTCTATCATATTTCCTCTGTGGCTGCTTTGCGTGATGCATTGTTGTCTCTTCCTTCTTGCCCTTTGTGCTGTTGTCCCTGCCCCACAAGGTTTGTACCCTGTTTTGTGCTGCTACCATGTTGTGTTGCTGCCATGCTATGTTGTCGTCTTTGTTCTCTCATTGGGCAGAGACTGTCCCAAGATCGCGTAGCAGTCGGAGGTGTGTTTTCTTGTCCTGTCTTGTCCGGTGAAAATATTTGCCTTCCTCGTTTATTTGTACATATTTTATATACAGTGGGGAGAACAAGTATTTGACACACTGCTGATTTTGCAGGTTTTCCTACTTAAAAATTTCAGACCTCTACATGCTTTGTATCATAGGTACACTTCAACTGTGAGAGACGGAATCTAAAACAAAAATCCAGAAAAGCACATTGTATGATTTTTAAATAATGAATTACTATTTTATTGCATGACATAAGTATTTGATACATCAGAAAAGCCAAACTTAATATTTGGTACAGAAACCTTTGTTTGCAATTACAGAGATCATACAATTCCTGTAGTTCTTGACCAGGTTTGCACACACTGCAGCAGGGATTTTGGCCCACTCCTCCATACAGACCATCCCCAGATCCTTCAGGTTTCGGGGTGTCGCTGGGCAAAACGAACTTTCAGCTCCCTCCAAAGATTTTCTATTGGGTTCAGGTCTGGAGACTGGCTAGGACCTGGCCAGGACCTTGAGATGCTTCTTACGGAGTCACTCCTTAGTTGCCCTGGCTGTGTGTTTCGGGTCGTTGTCATGCTGGAAGACCCAGCCACGACCCATCTTCAATGCTCTTACTGAGGGAAGGAGGTTGTTGGCCATGATCTCGCGATACATGACCCCATCCATCCTCCCCTCAATACGGTGCAGTCGTCCTGTCCCCTTTGCAGAAAAGCATCCCCAAAGAATGATGTTTCCACCTCCATGCTTCACGGTTGGGATGGTGTTCTTGGGGTTGTACTCATCCTTCTTCTTCCTCCAAACACGGCGAGTGGAGTTTAGACCAAAAAGCTCTGTTTTTGTCTCATCAGACCACATGACCGTCTCCCATTCCTCCTCTGGATCATCCATATGGCCATTGGCAATCTTCAGATGGGCCTGGACATGCACTGGCTTGAGCAGGGGCACCTTGCGTGCAGGATTTTAATCTTTGACGGCTTAGTGTGTTACTAATGGTTTTCTTTGAGACTGTGGTCCCAGCTCTCTTCAGGTCATTGACCAGGTCCTGCCGTGTAGTTCTGGGCTGATCCCTCACCTTCCTTGTGATCATTGATGCCCCACGAGGTGAGATCTTGCATGGAGCCCCAGACCGAGGGTGATTGACCGTCATCTTGAACTTCTTTCATTTTCGAATAATTGCGCCAACAGTTGCTGCCGTCTCACCAAGCTGCTTGCCTATTGTCCTGTAGCCCATCCCATCCTTGTGCAGGTTTACAATTTTATCCCTGATGTCCTTACACAGCTCTCTGGTCTTGGCCATTGTGGAGAGGTTGGAGTCTGTTTGATTGAGTGTGTGGACAGGTGTTTTTTATACAGGTAACAAGTTCAAAGAGGTGCAGTTAATACAGGTAATGAGTGGAGAACAGGAGGACTTCTAAAAGAAAAACTTTCAGGTCTGTGAGAGCCGGAATTCCTACTGGTTGGTAGGGGATCAAATACTTATGTCATGCAATAAAATGCAAATGAATTACTTAAAAATCATACAATGGGATTTTCTGGATTTTTGTTTTAGATTCCGTCTCTCACAGTTGAAGTGTAACTATGATAAAAATTAGAGACCTCTACATGCTTTGTAAGTCCTGCCGATTTTGCAGGTTATCAAATACTTGTTCTCCGCACTGTATATTTTAATCTCGCTTTCCATCTATGAACAGAATATACTTTCTTGCAACCCGCCTCACCCAATGTGGTACGGATCTGCTATTTTATACTTTAGAACCGGAACCCCCATCAGCAGATAGCCAGCTAACTAGCTAGTAGTCAGTTAGCTACTGCTAGCGATCTTCACCGTTAACTCGGACACCAGCCAGCTTCATCTCGGTCAAAACCTGCCAGTCTGCACAGCGCGAAATCAACCCAGAGCATATCGAACTGCTATTTCTCTACCACATCACCGGATTTCTGCCGTAAGCTCTTGACCATTACACCGGAACACCGTAGCTAACTAGCTGCAACTGAGTGGATACTGCTGGCAAACACCTCTTTCCCGAAGCAAGCACCAGTTAGCCTTGAGCTAGCCTCAAGTTAAGCCCATCTCCCGGCTAGCCGAAGAAGTATACCAGCTAATTCTTGGGCTACAACACCTCTTTTGCCATTTTGCCTGGACCCTTTATTGATGACATGGAGCCCCGCCGATCCATTACGACTGGTCTGCAGACGTAATCGTCCGAGGTGGTTTCAACAGGCTTCTCCATTGCAATGTCGCCGAAGACCCGTCTACTATCCCCGGCCTGCTAGCTTTCTGAATAGTTGTTTCTCCAGCTCGCCTAGCGTAGTAGAGACTACCGAATGGCTCCCTGACTCAACTCAAATGCTCTCGTTGGCTGGCCCTCACTACATATTCGTTGCCAAAACCACTGGCTCATCTGTAAATAGCACACCCAACTACCTCATCCCCATATTGTTATGTATTTAGTTTTTCACTTCACTTTTGTACCCCAGTGTCGCTTACCTTTGATGATCTTCGGATGTTTTCACTCACGAGACTCCCAGTTACACAATAAATGTTCCTTTTGTTCCTTAAAGATAATTTTTATATCCAAAATACCTCCGTTTGTTTGGCGCATTGTGTTCAGAAATACACAGACTCGAGCGGTCACGACAACGCAGACAAATTCCAAATAGTATCCGTAATGTTCACAGAAACATGTCAAACGTTTTTTTATAATCAATCCTCAGGTTGATTTTAAAATATAGGCTATGAAACATGGAGCTTTGAAAATAGAAGCCACTTCCTGGTTTGATTTTCCTCAGGTTTTCGCTTGCAATATCAGTTCTGTTATACTCACAGACAATATTTTGACCGTTTTGGAAACTTTCGAGTGTTTTCTATCCTAATCTGTCAATTATATGCATATTCTAGCATATGGGCCTGAGAAATAGGCCGTTTACTTTGGGAACGTTATTTTTCCAAACATAAAAATGGTGCCCCCTAGCTGAAAGAGGTTAAAGTGTTGTGTTGTCTCACTTGTCGTGATGTGTGTTTTGTCCTATGTTTTAATTTTATTTATTTATTTTTAATCCCATCCCCGCAGGAGGCCTTTTGCCTTTTGGTAGGCCGTCATTGTAAATAAGAATTTGTTCTGAACTGACTTGCCGAGTTAAATTCCTCTGTATCATATTCCTCTCCACCCACCCTCCATCCACTCCCCCTCCCTTTTCTTCCTCCTCTCCTCATCATTAAACACTCCCCAGATTTGTGAAAAGTCAACATTTTGTGTTTATACAGTGTTGTACAGTATGCCTTAACAAAAATCAGAGTTAACATTTTTTATTTTATTTTTAAATGCTTTGTTTTTTCATTGCATGCAAAAATACCATATCCCTCCCTCCCTATATCTCTCTCTATTACCCAGTCTACTCATCCATCTTCAAGCTTTCATCCCTTCCCTGCTCTTCTATCACCGTCTCAGTTCCACCTCCAGCTGGCTCCCTCTTCTTCTTCTTCTCCAGTCTCTTCCTCTCCTCTTTGCTCATCTTTTCTTGAATCTTTCTCTCCATCTCCAAGAACTCAGCTTGAGCTTTCTCTCTCTTTTTCAGCTCCTCAGAACACTTCTTCTCTTTCTTAATTCTGTCTTTCATCATGTCATTATGTATCTTCATCAACCCCTCTAACCTCTTTTTCTCTGCCCTTTCCTTCTCTTTTCTTTCCTTCTCTCTCTTTTTCTGTTCTAACTTCTCCCTCTTCTTCTCAGCCTTCATGACTTTCTTCTGCTCTTTCTCTCTCTCCTTCATCTCTTTCTTCTCTCTCTTTTTTTGCTCCGCCTCCTTGTGTTTCATCTCCTTTCTCTCTTTATCTTTCAACTTCTTATTCAGTTTCTTATTTTTCTCTTTTTCCTCCATCTTCAAAAACGGGATTTTCTGAATTTGGTTCATGAGCAGAAAGCCCACTCTTCCCAGGATGGTCTCTGCTCTCTCTGATGAAACTGTCCCATTGGAGCACTTGGAATGGACACAGTCCGCCTCACTCTTCAATCCCTCCCTTGGGCTCACCTCCTCAGTGACGTTCCTCTCTTCACTCTCATTTTCAATGCCTATCCAATAATCCTAACAGGAAGACATTGACTAAAGATGTAATATTGTTCCAATGTGGCAAATTCAATACACATTTGAATGATCATCATACAATGATGGCCAATTAACCCTAGTGAGGGGTGATGTTTTCTACTATGAGCAAAGAGCAGAAGGGTTTGGGGTCAATTCCATTTCAATTCCGATCAAAGGACTCTAAAGTTCCAATTCTCTTCAACGCTTTGAATTGAAATTGAACTGACCACCATCCCTGTAAAGTTTTAGTGTGAAATAGGACACCTACCTTTGCCTCTTCCAGGGTCCAGGGCCTGGGTTCCTCATCCTCTGACCTGCATATGGAGGCTCCAACTCTAACAGGCATCTTAGTGACCACGCAGATCAGAGGGGTGGGCGGCTCATCATTGCAGGTTGCCAGAGTTAATTTAGCATCTGAGACCAGCTGGTGAGCATGAGGGCAGATATCCACCTCCACAGTAGTGCCCCTCCCTTTCTGATCTGGCTGCTTGTGGTCCTTGTCATGGATGCATGCCAGGCTTGGAGGAAGTGCATGGACAGGGCTTTTATCACCCATCAGTTCCTCTCTCTTGACAGTGGATGCAACTGTACATGCCTCTATGTCAACTGAGCACTCTGTGGTGTTCTCAACAGTCTCCTCTGGCTGTTTGTGGTCAATATTGTGGGTCCAGGGCAGCCTTAGAGGCAGTGCTGTGGGTGCAGGAGGACTATTATCAGCCAAAACCTCCTCTTGGAGGACAGTGGACACAGATGCGGCTGCTTCACTGGCAACTGGACACTTGCTGGTGCCCTCTCCTGCCTCCTCTGGCCGTTTGTAGTCATTGTCAAAGACAAGTTGCAGGCTTGAAGGCAGCACTGAGGGAAGATCTGTAGCTGCTGATGGATCCTCTCTATTAGCAACTGATGCCTCTGCGGCGACTGAGCACTCAGTGGTGCCCTCTATCGTCTCCTCTGGCTGCTTATGGTCATTGTCCAAAACGTGTGACAAGCTTGGAGGCAGCCTTGGAGCAGGGCTTTTATCCAGGTCCTCTCCCTGGACAATGGATGTGCCTACAGTGATCTCTGTGGCAACGTAGGACTCGGGTACATCCTCTTTTTCCTCCTTGGTCAGTTTGTGGTCAGAGTCACGGATACATGGTGAGCTTGGAGGCAGTGCTGCAGGGTCAGGAGGGCTTTGATCAGCTGCCATGTCCTCTTTGAGGTGAGTGGACACATCATTGGTTGTTTCCCTGGCAACTGGACACTTATTGGTTCCCTCTACTGCCATCCCTGGCAATGTCAAAGACATGTGGCAGACTTGGAGGCAGCACTGAAGGAAGAATTCTACCTGCCCATCGGTTCTCTCTCCTGACAGTGGCTGTACCTGCAGTGGCCACTTTGGCAACTCGGCACTCCGTGGCTGAAACAGCAAGCTGGGATGTTTCCGGGACATTGAATGAATTGCCAATGAACCGCTGAGCCAGTGGTGGGAGGGAGAAAGGATAGAATCTGTCCTCTTCCTTGATATTAGATATTGCTACTGGAGCAACTGAGACCTCAGTGGTTCCCTCTACTGTCTGCTGTGGTGGAATGGAGTCATCGTTAAAGAAGTGTGGCAGGTATCGATGCAGTATTGAAGATAGATGTGTATCTGTTGATAAGTCCTCTCTTTTACCAGCAGATACATCTGCAGTGGCCTCTGTGGCAACTGGGCACTCAGCAGGGACAAAGTAGGAAAATACAATGAACCGCTGTGCATCCTGAGTGCTTATGACCAATGGAGAGGGGGGATGCAACATGGCTGGTATTGGCCTCCGATTGGTGAAAGCCAGTGGTGGGAGGGAGTCAATACAGGGAGCCATGAACTCAGTGAGTGGACGTTTGGTCACATCTCTCACATTCTGTGGGATAAAAGAAACAGACATGATGAAAGTGATCACATTCAGTACATACATACTTTATGAGTGAACACTATATACTTATACATCACATATACAATGCCTTCAGAAAGTATTCAGACCCCTTCACTTTCCACATTTTGTTACCTCACAGCCTTATTCTAAAATTGGTTAAATAATTTTTTTTGCTCATCAATCTACACAAAATACCCCATATTGACAAAGCAAGAACAGAATAGTTCCAAATTCATTTGAAATTAAAATAATGGGAATATGCTTTCGTATTCATTACTTTGTTGAAGCACCTTTGGCAGCGATTACAGCATAGAATCTTCTTGGGTATTACGCTACAAGCTTGGCATACTTGTGTTTGGGGACTTTCTCCCATTCTTCTCTGCAGATCCTCTCAAGCTCTGTTAGGTTGGATGGGGAGAGTTGCGGCACAGCTATTTTCAGGTCTGTCCATAGATGTTCGATCCGGTTCAAGTCCGGGCTCTGGCAAGGCCACTCAAGGACATTCAGAGACGTTTCCCAAAGTCACTCCTGCCTTGTCTTGGCTTTGTGGTTAAGGTCGTTGTTCTGTTGTATGGTGACCCATCGCCCCCAGTCTGAGGTCCTGAGCGCTCTGGACCAGGTTTTCTTCAAGGATCTCTCTCTGCTCCGTTCATCTTTGCCTCGATCCTGACTAGTCTCCTAGTCCACGCCGCTGAAAAACATCCTCACAGCATGACACTGACACCAACCACCGTGCTTCACTGTGCCGTAGCTGCCAGATTTCCTCCAGACGTGACGCTTGGCAATCAGGCCAAAGATTTCAATCTTGGTTTCATCAGACCAGAGCATCTTGTTTCTCATGGTCTGAGAGTCAATAGGTGCCTTTTTGGGAAACTCCAAGTGGACTGTCATGTGCCTTTTACTGAGGAGTGGCTTCCATCTGGCAACTCTACCGTAAAGGCCTGATTTGTGAAGTGCTGCAGAGATGGTTGTCCTTCTGGAAGGTTCTCCAATCTCCACAGAGAAACTCTTGAGCTCTGTCAGTCACCATCGTGTTCTTGGTCACCTCCCCGACCAAGGCCCTTCTCCTCCGAATGCTCAGCTTGGCCGGGCGTCCAGCTCTAGGATGAGTCTTGGTGGTTCGAAACTTCTTCTATTTAAGTATGATGGAGGCCACTGTGTTCTTGGGGACCTTCAATTCCGCATAGATTTTTTGGTACTCTTCCCTAGATCTGTTTCTCGACACAATCCTGTCTCGGGAACTCTACGGACAATCCCTTCTACCTCATGGTTTGGTATTTGATCTGACATGCACTGTCCACTGTGGGACCTTATATAGACAGGTGTGTGCCTTTCCAAATCTTGTCCTATCAATTTCATTTACAACATGTCCAATCAAGTTGTAGAAACATCTCAAGGACGATCAATGGAAACAGGATGCACCTGAGCTCAATTTCGAGACTCATAGCAATTCTTATGTAAATAAGATATTTCTGTTTTTAAGTTTAATACATAAGCAACAAGAACATGTAAAATAGTTTGCTCACTTTGTAATTTTGGGGTTTTGTGTGTAGATTGCTGAGAATTTTTATTTGATTTAATCCATTTTAGAATGAGGATGTAAAGTAACAACAGATGGAATAAGTAAAGGTGTCTGAATACTTTCCTAAGACACTGTATATATCTAGTGTCCTCTCAGATGCTCTGCACCAGTCTGTACCAACCCTGGGTCTTCTAGCTAACGGGTCAACTAAGTGTAAAAATACATGCACTACACCCAGCACAACATTTGACATTTTAGACATTTATCAGAGGCATTTATCCAGAACGACTTACAGTTAGTGCATTCAACTTAAGGCAGCTAGGTGGGACAACTACATTATCCTGATTTGAAGGTCTACGAGAGATCGCTTGGTCTTGTTATTTTTATTTTTTTAAAGACAAGGAAACCATAATAACGGAGGACAATGTACATAACAATAATTAGAGACATACACAATACAACACAAGAAAAGTTATCAGACAAAATACTGTTAACTTACATTCCATGGCATATGGCACATTTTGCCCGAATATTGACATATATTTGCTTTAATCAATATTGGTCATCAACTCTAGTAGACTTGTTACCTCCTCAATCAGGCTTGGCATTTTCCTCGTCTCAAACCAAATCCTCTTTATCTCCTTCTCCTGCTCCCTCTGGATCTGTCTCACCAGAGCCAACCTGGCTCCCAGCTCCATCATGTAGTCTGTCTGGATCTCCCTTTCCTTCAACTGACACTCAGCCCTCCTCTGTGTCAGCGTTGAACCCTCCATGTCTTCCTCCTAGCTAACAATAACTCTGGAAAATACAAAACATTGTAGTAAGTGGCGTGTTGCTAACCAAAGAATAATACATCTCTTTACGATGTGTTCACATTTCCTCCCGTTTACTTACAATTAAGCAAGTGACAATCCCAATACAGAGATGAATACGCAATAGATTTATCTGAAATACTAGTAAAAATGTGGCTGCTGGAAAAGCCACCAAGTTCAAATGAATCGATTTTGGCTGTTCCTATCATTATGTGCACAATATCCTTCATGACATCATCATTGTGATGCAAGGCCATTGCCATTGGAGATGAGGCTCTCTCTGTACCTTACTATTGAGCCTTATTCAACCCCCTCATGTAACGCCACTCCATATTGGTCCTGGTTCTCACAAACCACACTAATCACTTCTATAATATCATTCAAAAAGGTGTTTGGGGGAAGAAAGTGACTCTATATCCATCATGGACCTAACGTGTTGTACAGTTTCATCTATTTTAATCACACGTCTTCTCTTTGAGTGCCTTTGAGAGCAACTGAATGTAAATAGGTACATATTTGGTACATATTTATTGAGATAATTGATTACAATGTACAGTGCCTTGCGAAAGTATTCGGCCCCCTTGAACTTTGCGACCTTTTGCCACATTTCAGGCTTCAAAAATAAAGATATAAAACTGTATTTTTTTTTTGTGAAGAATCAACAACAAGTGGGACACAATCATTCAGGTCTGGATCTGGATTTGTCTTCAACCAGATTCCCTTTCCTATCGCTTCCTCAAGGTTTCAAGTCTTTAGACATAGTTTCAGGCTTTTATTTTGAAAAATGAGCGAGAAAGATAACATCGCGTAGTGGATAGCTGGGTGTTCGAATGAGTTTTGCTTACCGAACAGAGTGGGGCAGCCATTGACTCTCCCTCTCTTACTGAAAAAGTGACAGTGCCGGTTGATATATTATCGATTATATACTTTAAACTCAACCTGAGGATTGATTATATAAAAAACGTTTGACATGTTTCTATGGACATTACGGATACTATTTGGAATTTGTCTGCGTTGCCGTGACCGCTCGAGCCTGTGGATTTCTGAACACAAAGCGCCAAACAAATGGAGGTATTTTGGATCTAAAAATAATCTTTATGGAACAAAAGGAACATTTATTGTGTAACTGGGAATCTCATGAGTGAAAACATCCGAAGATCATCAAAGGTAAGTACTGGAGTATACTGGAGTGATAGATGAGCAAGCTACTTTGATGCTAAATCAAATCAAATCAAATCAAATTTATTTATATAGCCCTTCGTATCAGCTGATATCTCAAAGTGCTGTACAAAACCCAGCCTAAAACCCCAAACAGCAAGCAATGCAGGTGTAGAAGCACGGTGGCTTAGAAAGGCCAAAACCTAGGAAGAAACCTAGAGAGGAACCAGGCTATGTGGGGTGGCCAGTCCTCCGGGTGGAGATTATAACAGAACATGGCCAAGATGTTCAAATGTTCATAAATGACCAGCATGGTCAATAAATAAGGCAGAACAGTTTTGGAGCAGCAGCACAGTCAGGTGGAAGTTGAAACTGGAGCAGCAGCATGGCCAGGTGGACTGGGGAAGCAAGGAGTCATCATGTCAGGTAGTCCTGGGGCATGGTCCTAGGGCTCAGGTCAGTTGAAACTGGAACAGCAGCATGGTGGACTGGGGACAGCAAGGAGTCATCATGTCAGGTAGTCCTGGAGCTCAGGTCCTAGGGCTCAGGTCCTCCTCCGAGAGAAAGAAAGAGAGAAGGAGAGAATTAGAGAACGCACACTTAGATTCACACAGGACACCGAATAGGACAGGAGAAGTACTCCAGATATAACAAACTGACCCCAGCCCCCATAAACTACTGCAGCATAAATACTGGAGGCTGAGACTAGGTGCTTGTTCATAATGTTTTGTCTAGTGATCGATAAACTTACACAAATGCTTGGATTGCTTTCGCTGTAAAGCATATTTTCAAAATCTGGCACGACAGGTGGATTAACAAAAAGCTAAACTTTGTTTTGCTATATTGCACTTGTGATTTCATGAATATAAATATTTTTAGTAATATTATTTGAATGTGGCTCTCTGCAATTCAGCAGTTATTGTTGAAAATTATCCCGCTAATGGAATGGATAGCGTCAAGAAGTTTTTAACAAACAGGTAGGCCAGTTGATAACAAGTTCTCACTTACAACTGCAACCTGACCAAAATAAAACAAATCAGTGCGACAAAAACAACACAGAGTTACACATGGGTTAAACAAACGTACCGTTAATAGCATAACAGAAAAGTCTTTGTACAGTGTGTGCAAACGTAATAAGATTAGGGAGGTAAGGCAATAAATAGGCCATAGAGGCGAAATAACTACAAATTATCATTAATACTGGAGTGATAGATGTGCAGAAGATCATGTGCAAGTAGAGATACTGGGGTACAAAAGAGAATAAATATATAACAAAATGGGGATGAGGTAGTTGAGTGTGATATTTACAGATGAGCCAGTGGTTTTGGCAACGAATATGTAGTGAGGGCCAGCCAACGAGAGCATACAGGTCGCAGAGGTGGGTATTATATGGGGCTTTGGTGACAAAACGGATGGCACTGTGATAGACTACATCCAATTTGCTGAAAAGAGTGTTGGAGGCAATTTTGTAAATCACATCGCCGAAGTCCAGGTAGCATGAGTGAAGGAGGCCTTGTTGCGAAATAGGAAGCCGATTCTAGATTTAATTTTGGATTAGAGATGCTTAATGTGAGTCTGGAAGGAGAGTTTAGGTTTGATAAGACAGTGTCCAAAGAAGGGACAGATGTATACAGAATAGAGGTCGACCGATTATGATTTTTCAACACCGATACCGATTTATTGGAGGACCAAAAATCCTGAAACCGATTAATCGGCCAATTTATATATATATATATATTTTGTAATAATGACAATTACAACAATACTGAATGAACACTTATTTTAACTTGATATAATACATCAATAAAATCAATTTAGCCTCAAGTAAATAATGAAACATGTTCAATTTGGTTTAAATAATGCAAAAACAAAGTGTTGGAGAAGAAAGTAAAAGGTCAATATGTGCTATGTAAGAAAGCCAACGTTTCAGTTCCTTGCTCAGAACATGAGAACATATGAAAGCTGGTGGTTCCTTTAACATGAGTCTTCAATATTCCCAGGTAATAAGTTTTAGGTTGTAGTTATTATAGGAATTATAGGACTATTTCCCTTTATACCATTTGTATTTCATTAACCTTTGACTATTGGATGTTCTTATAGGCACTTTAGTATTGCCAGTGTAACAGTATAGCTTTGATCCCTCTCCTCACTCCTCCCTGGGCTCGAACCAGCAACACAACGACAACAGCCACCATCGAAGCAGCGTTACCCATGCAGAGCAAGGGGAACAACTACTAGAAGGCTCACAGCGAGTGACGTTTGAAACTTAGATACTGTATGCTTGTATGCTCAGTCAGATTACATGCAACGCAGGACACGCTAGATAATATCTAGTAATATCATCAACCATGTGTAGTTAATTAGTGATTATGATTGATTGTTTTTTATAAGATAAGTTTAATGCTAGCTAGCAACTTACCTTGGCTTACTGCATTCGCGTAACAGGCAGTCTCCTTGTGGAGTGCAACGAGAGAGAGGCAGGTCGTTATTGGGTTGGACGAGTTAAATGTAAGGTTGCACGAGTTAAATGTAAGGTTGCAAGATTGGATCCCCCGAGCTGACAAGTTGAAAATCTGGAGTTCTGCCCCTGAACGAGGCAGTTAACCCACCGTTCCTAGGCCGTCATTGAAAGAAAATAAGAATGTGTTCTTAACTGACTTGCCTAGTTAAATAAAGGTAATATATATATGTATATAGATTAATTCACTTTTTATAAATCGGCAAATTGAAGCCCAAAAATACCGTTTTCCGATTGTTATGAAAACTTGAAATCGGCCCTAATTAATCAGCCATTCCGATTAATCGGTCGACCTCTAATACAGAATGGTGTCGGCTGCGTAGAGGTGGATCAGAGAGTCACCCGCAGCAAGAGCGACATCATTGATATATACAGAGAAAAGAGTCAGACCGAGAGTTGAACCCTGTGGCACCACCATAGAGATTTCCAGAGGTCCGGACAACAGGCCCTCCGATTTGACACACTGAACTCTATCTGAGAAGTAGTTGGTGAAACAGGTGAGGCAGTCATTTGAGAAACCAAGGATATTGAGTCTGCCGATAAGAATGCAGTGATTGATCGTTGAAAGCCTTGGCCAGGATGAATAGGCTTGTAATAGTGGTTGCAACAATTTTGGCGGATAATTATAGAAAGAGAGGGTCCAGATTGTCTAGCCCCTCTGATTTGTAGGGATCCAGATTTTGCAGGTCTTTCAGAACATCAGCTATCTGGATTTGGGTGAAGGAGAAGCAGGTGGGGGGGGCTTAGGCAAGTTGCTGCGAGGGTGCAGAGCTGTTGGCCGGAGTTGGGGTAGCCGGGTGGAAAGCATGGCCAGCTGTAGAAAAATACTTATTAAAAGTATTGGTTATCGTAGATTTATCGCTGGTGACAGAGTTTCCTAGACTCAGTGCAGTGGGCAGCTGGGAGGAGGTGCTCTTATTCTCCATTGACACTACAGTGTCCCAAAACTTTTTGGAATTAGTGATATGGGATTCAAATTTCTGTTTGAAAAAGCTGGCCTTAGCTTTAGTAACTGACTGTGTATATTGGTTCCTGATATCCCTGAAAATATGCATATCGCGGGGGCTATTCGATGCTAATGCGGTACACCACAGGATGTTTTGTGCTGGTCAAGGGCAGTCAAGTCTGGGGTGAACCAATGGCTATATCTGTTCTTGGTTCTAAATTTTTTTGAATGTGGCATGCTTATTTAAGATGGTGAGGAAAGCACTTTTAATGAGCAACCAGGCAACCTCTACTGATGGGTCAATATATCCAGGATACCCGGGCCAGGTCGATTAGAAAGGCCTGCTCGCTGAAGTGCTTTAGTGAGCGTTTGACAGTGATGAGGGTTGGTCGTTTGACCGCGGGCCCATTACGGATGCAGGCAATGAGGCAGAGATCGCTGAGATCCTGTTTGAAGACAGCAGAGGTGTATTTAGAGGGCAAGTTGGTCAGGATGATATCTATGATGGTTCCCATGGTTACAGATTTAGGGTTGGACCTAGTAGGTTCTGTGATAATTTGTGTGAGATTGAGGGCATCTAGCTTATTGTAGGACGGCCGGGGTATTAAGCATATCCCAGTTTAGGTCACCTAACAGTACGGACTCTGAAGATGGATAGGGGGTAATAAATTCACATATGGTGTCATGGGCACCGCTGGGGGCTGAGGGGGATCTATAACAAGCGGCAAATGGTGAGAGACTTGGAAAAGGGGATTTTTAAAAGCTGTCCCAACACCTTACCACTGCTACACGTGGCTATCAGCTAGAGCCTTGTCTGGCAGCGAAATAGTTCATTCATCCAGTGAGGCACATGGGCTACTAGCAGCTTACTACACAACATACACTTAGTATGAATTTCTTAGCTACAGTATACATTTCTCCCTGCCTAATTAAATCAATTATGAAGAATCATACAAGACATTTTTGGACTCAACTTGTTGTGCTGTGCTCACTTGAACAGGAAGGTGGTGCGGCGGTCAATCGTGGGCAAATTTTGTTATCAAACTTTGTCATCAAGGTCTGGCATTCTCTGGATTCATGGTGCTTTCAAGACAACTGGGAACTCAACAAAAAAAAGCTTGAATCATGATGACGTCAGTGATCTTCAGGCCGTAGCTCTTTAAAGAGGCCCGAGTTCCAAATGTACAATTCTGAGCTAGATGAAATACGAAAACGTATTTTCCAAGTCGTAGCTCCTTTTTCCCGAGTTACCAGTTGTCTTGAACTTACTAGACTTACTTGATGTCAGCTTTGCACACACTTGGCATTCTCTCAACCATTTTCACCTGGAATGCCTTTCCAACAGTCTTGAAGGAGTTCGCTCATATGCTGAGCACTTGTTGGCTGCTTTTCCCAAACCATCTCACTTGGGATGAGGTCGGGTGATTGTGGAGGTTGGATCATCTGATGCAGATCTCCATCACTCTCCTTCTTGTTCAAATATCCCATACACAGCCTGGAGGTGTGTTGGTCAGACTCCGGGGACGGGCACATCGTGCACCACTCCCTAGCATTCTTCTCGCCAATGTCCAGTCTCTTGACAACAAGGTTGATGAAATCCGAGCAAGGGTAGCATTCCAGAGGGACATCAGAGACTGTAACGTTCTTTGCTTCACGGAAACATGGCTCACTGGAGAGACGCTATCGGAGTCGGTGCAGCCAACTGGTTTCTCCACGCATCGCGCAGACAGAAACAAACATCTTTCTGGTAAGAAGAGGGGCGGGGGCGTATGCTTCATGGTTAACGTGACGTGGTGTGATCATGACAACATACAGGTACTCAAGTCCTTCTGTTCACCTGATTTAGAATTCCTCACAATCAAATGTCGACCGCATTATCTACCAAGGGAATTCTCTTCGATTATAATCACAGCCGTATATATTCCCCCCCAAGCAGACACATCGATGGCTCTGAACAAACTTTATTTGACTCTTTGCAAACTGGAATCCATTTATCCGGAGGCTGCATTCATTGTAGCTGGGGATTTTAACAAGGCTAATCTGAAAACAAAACTCCCTAAATTTTATCAGCATATCGATTGCGCAATCAGGGCTGGAAAAACCTTGGATCACTGCTATTCTAACTTCCGCGACGCATATAAGGCCCTGCCCCGCCCTCCTTTTGGAAAAGCTGACCACGACTCCATTTTGTTGATCCCTGACTACAGACAGAAACTAAAACAAGGAGCTCCCGCACTGAGGTCTGTTCAACGCTGGTCCGACCAATCTGATTCCACACTCCAAGACTGCTTCCATCACTTGGACTGGGATATGTTTCGTATTGCATCAGACAACAACATTGACGAATACGCTGATTCGGTGAGCGAGTTCATTAGAACGTGCGTTGAAGATGTCGTTCCCATAGCAACGATTAAAACATTCCCAAACCAGAAACCGTGGATTGATGGCAGAATTCGCGCGAAATTGAAAGCCCAAACCACTCTTTTAATCAGGGCAAGGTGACCGGAAACATGACCGAATACAAACAGTGTAACTATTCCCTCCGCAAGGCAATCAAACAGGCTAAGCGTCAGTATAGAGACAAAGTAGAATCTCAATTCAACGGCTCAGACACAAGAGGTATGTTGCAGGGTCTACAGTCAATCACGGATTACAAAAAGAAAACCAGCCCAGTCACGGACCAGGATGTCTTGCTCCCAGGCAGACTAAATAACTTTTTTGCCCGCTTTGAGGACAATACAGTGGCACTGACACGGCCCGCAACTAAAACATGTGGACTCTCCTTCACTGCAGCCGACGTGAGGAAAACATTTAAACGTGTCAACCCTCGCAAGGCTGCAGGCCCAGACGGCATCCCCAGCCGCGCCCTCAGAGCATGCACAGACCAGCTGGCTGGTGTGTTTACGGACATATTCAATCAATCCCTATCCCAGTCTGTTGTTCCCACATGCTTCAAGAGGGCCACCATTGTTCCTGTTCCCAAGAAAGCTAAGGTAACTGAGCTAAACGACTACCGCCCCGTAGCACTCACTTCCGTCATCATGAAGTGCTTTGAGAGACTAGTCAAGGACCATATCACCTCCACCCTACCTGACACCCTAGACCCACTCCAATTTGCTTACCGCCCAAATAGGTCCACAGACAATGCAATCTCAACCACACTGCACACTGCCCTAACCCATCTGGACAAGAGGAATACCTATGTGAGAATGCTGTTCATCGACTACACCATAGTGCCCTCCAAGCTTGGCATCAAACTCGAGACCCTGGGTCTCGACCCCGCCCTGTGCAACTGGGTACTGGACTTCCTGACGGGCCGCCCCCAGGTGGTGAGGGTAGGCAACAACATTTCCACCCCGCTGATCCTCAACACTGGGGCCCCACAAGGGTGCGTTCTGAGCCCTCTCCTGTACTCCCTGTTCACCCACAACTGCGTGGCCACGCACGCCTCCAACTCAATCATCAAGTTTGCGGACGACACAACAGTGGTAGGCTTGATTACCAACAACGACGAGACGGCCTACAGGGAGGAGGTGAGGGCCCTCGGAGTGTGGTGTCAGGAAAATAACCTCACACTCAACGTCAACAAAACTAAGGAGATGATTGTGGACTTCAGGAAACAGCAGAGGGAACACCCCCCTATCCACATTGATGGAACAGTAGTGGAGAGGGTAGTAAGTTTTAAGGTCCTCGGTGTACACATCACAGACAAACTGAATTGGTCCACCCACACAGACAGCATCGTGAAGAAGGCGAAGCAGCGCCTCTTCAACCTCAGGAGTCTGAAGAAATTCGGCTTGTCACCAAAAGCACTCACAAACTTCTACAGATGCATAATCGAGAGCATCCTCTCGGGCTGTATCACCGCCTGGTACGGCAACTGCTCCGCCCACAACCGTAAGGCTCTTCAGAGGGTAGTGAGGTCTGCACAACGCATCACCGGGGGCAAACTACCTGCCCTCCAGGACACCTACACCACCCGATGTCACAGGAAGGCCATAAAGATCATCAAGGACAACAACCACCCGAGCCACTGCCTGTTCACCCCGCTATCATCCAGAAGGCGAGGTCAGTACAGGTGCATCAAAGCTGGGACCGAGAGTCTGAAAAACAGCTTCTATCTCAAGGCCATCAGACTGTTAAACAGCCACCACTAACATTGAGTGGCTGCTGCCAATACACTGACTCAACTCCAGCCACTTTAATAATGGGAATTGATGGGAAATGATGTAAAATATATCACTAGCCACTTTAAACAATGCTACCTAATATAATGTTTACATACCCTACATTATTCATCTCATATGTATATGTATATACTGTACTCTATATCATCTACTGCATCTTTATGTAATACATGTATCACTAGCCACTTTAACTATGCCACTTTGTTTACATACTCATCTCATATGTATATACTGCACTCAATACCATCTACTGTATCTTGCCTATGCCGCTCTGTACCATCACTCATTCATATATCTTTATGTACATATTCTTTATCCCCTTACACTTGTGTCTATAAGGTAGTAGTTTTGGAATTGTTAGCTAGATTACTTGTTGGTTATTACTGCATTGTCGGAACTGGAAGCACAAGCATTTCGCTACACTCGCATTAACATCTGCTAACCATGTGTATGTGACAAATAAAATTTGATTTGATTTGTTGGGTCATTGTCCTGTTGAAAACAAATGATTAGTTCCACCAAACGCAAACCAGATGGGATGGCGGATCGCTGCAGAATGCTGTGGTAGCCATGCTGGTTAAGTGTGCTTGAATTCTAAATAGATCACAGACAGTGTCACCAACAAAGCAACCCCACATCATCACACCTCCTCCTCCATGATTCACGCTGGGAACTACATATGCGGAGCTCATCCGTTCACCTACTCTGCGTCTCACAAAGACACGGAGGTTGGAACCAAAATCTCAAATTTGGACTGATCAGACCAAAGCACAGATTTCCACCAGTCTAATATCTATTGCTTGTGTTTCTTGGCCCAAGAAAGTCTCTTCTTATTATTGGGGTCCTTTAGTGGTGGTTTCTTTGCAGAAATTTGATCATGAAGGTCTGATTCAAGCGGTCTCCTCTGAACAGTTGATGTTGAGATGTGTCTGTTTACTTGAACTCTGTGAAGCATTTATTTGGGCTGCAATTTATGAGGCTGGTAACTCCAATGAACGTATCCTCTGCAGCAGAGGTAACTCTGGGTCTTCCTTTCCTGTGGCGGTCCTCATGAGAGCCAGTTTCATCATAGCACTTGATGGTTCTTGCACTGCACTTGAGGAAACTTTCAAAGTTCTTGAAACTTTCCTGATTGACTGATCTTCATGTCTTAAGGTAATGATGGACTGTTGTTTCTCTTTGCTTTATTTGAGCTGTTCTTGCCATAATATGGACTTGTTTATTTTCTCCAAATAGGGCTATCTTCTGTATACAAACAATACCTTGTCACAACACAATTGATTTACTCAAACGCATTAAGAAGGAAAGAAATTCCACAAATTAACTTCCAACAAGAAACACCTGTTAATTAAAATGCATTCCAGATGACTACCTCATGAAGCTGGTTAAGGGAATGCCAAGAGTGTGTAAAGCTGTCATCAAGTCAAAGGATGGCTACTTTAACCTTTTAGGGATAGGCAGCATTTTCACTTTGGATGAATTGCGTGCCCATAGTGAAGTGCCTCCTACTCTGTCCCAGATGCTAATATATGCATATTACTATTACTATTGGATAGAAAACACTGTGAAGTTTCTAAAACTGTTTGAATTATGTCTGTGAGTATAACAGAACTCATAGGGAAGGCAAACTTCCAAACAGGAAGTGGAAATTCTGGGGCTGGTTGATTTTCAACTCATCGCCTATTCACATCCAAATAAGATATGGATCTGTTCGCACTTCCTACGCCTTCCACTAGATGTCAACAGTCAGTAGAACGTAGAATGAAGCCTCTAGTGTGATGTGGGACCGGATGGGTCACTGGTCTGGCAGAATGCCAGTTCCTGGTTACGCACAGTACTTATTATATCGCCTTGCGTTCCATTACTCTGTAGACAAAAAGAATGCTCCGGTTGGAACGTTATTGGATATATATGATAATAACATCCTGAAGATTGATTCTCTACTTATTTTGACCAGTTTATTCGACCTGGAATATAACTTTTTGAAGTTTTCGTCCGAGTTCGCCTGGAACGGCGCCAGCTTTTGGACATGTGAGCTAAACGTGCTAGCAAAAGTAGCTAATTGGACACTAGTAATGGACATTATCGAACAAAACAACGATTTATTGCGGAACTAGGATTCCTTGCACTGCATTCTGATGAAAGATTATCAAAGGTAAGGGAATATTTATGATGTAATTTCATATTTCTGTTGACTCCAATATATTTACGTCTGAGTGCTGTCTCAGATTATTGCATA
>NC_056442.1:5078637-5080355 GCF_018296145.1 Oncorhynchus tshawytscha | reverse complement strand
TTTTCTATGTTGGGTTTTGAGTTTGGCCTAGTATGGTTGTCAATCAGAGGCAGCTGTCAATTGTCCCTGATTGAGAATCATACTTAGGTAGCCTGGGTTTCACTTTTGGTTTGTGGGTGTTTGTTTCCGTGTGAGTGTTTGGGCCACACGGTACTGTTTCGGTTTTGTAAATTCACGTCATCGTTTATTGTTTTGATTCAGTGTTCAGTGCTTTCTTTAATTAAAATCATCATGAACACTTACCACGCTGCGCTTTGGTCCTCCTCACCTTCTTCCCAAGACAGCCGTTACAGAAATAACTACAATTTATCATTAACACTGGAGTGAGAGATATGCAGAAGATGATGTGCAAGTAGAGATACTGGGGTGCAAATGAGCAAAAATAAATAAATATTATGTGGATGAGGTTGGGTGATTTGGGTGTGCGATGAGTTGGGTGTGCGATTTACAGATGGGCTGTGTACAGGTAGAGTAAGCTGCTCTGACAGCTGATGCATAAAGTTAGAGAGGGAGATATTAGTCTCCAGCTTCAGTGATTTTTGCAATTCGTTCCAGTCATTGCCAGCAGAGAACTCTTCACTCTCAATTTCAACTGGCCAAAGGAGGTGTTGGCTTTGGGGATGACCAGTGAAATATACCTGGTTGTAACGTGTCCCATGGGTGGGTGTTGCTATGGTGACCAGTGAGCTGAAATAAGGCGGAGCTTTACCTAGCAAAGACTTATAGATGACCTGGAGCCAGTGAGTTTGGCGACGAATATGTAGCGAGGGCCAGCCAACGAGAGCACACAGGTCGCAGTGGTGGGTAGTATATGGGGCTTTGGTGACAAAACAGATGGCACTGTGATAGACAGCATCCAATTTGCTGAGTAGAGTGTTGGAGGCTAATTTGTAAATGACATCGCCGAAGTCAAGGATCGGTAGGAGAGTCAGTTTTACTAGGGTATGTTTGGCAGAATGAGTGAAGGAGGCTTTGTTGCGAAATAGGAAGCCAATTCTAGATTTTGTTTGGATAGGAGATGCTTAATGTGAGTCTGGAAGGAAAGTTTAGGTTTGTTAACACAGTGTCCAAAGAAGAGCCAGATGTATACAGAATGGTGCCGTCTGCGTAGAGATGGATCAGAGAATCACCCGCAGCAAGAGCGACATCATTGATTTGTACATAGAAAAGAGTTGGCCCGAGAGTTGAACCCTGTGGCACCCCCATAGAGACTGCCAGAGGTCCGGACAACAGGCCCTCCGATTTGACACACTGAACTCTATCTGAGAAGGAGTTGGTGAACCAGACGAGGCAGTCATTTGAGAAACCAAGGCTATTGAGTCTGCCAATAACAATGTGGTGATTGACAAAGTCGAAAGCCTTGGCCAGGTCGATGAAGATGGCTGCACATGCTGGGGCTGAGGGGGGTTTTAAAAGTAGAAGCTTGAATTGTTTGGGGTCAGACCTGGAGAGTATGACAGAACTGCAGGCTATTTCTGCAGTAGATTGCAACTCCTCCCCCTTTGGCAGGTCTATCTTGTTGGAAAATGTTGTAGTTGAGGATGGACATTTCAGAATTTATGGTGGCCTTCCTAAGCAAGGGTTCAGACGTGGCAAGGACCTCAGGGTTGGTGGAGTGTGCTAAAGCAGTGAATAAAACAAACTTAAGAGGAGACTTCTGATGTTAACATGCATTAAACCAAGGCTTTTACGGTTACGGAAGTCAACAAATAAGAGCT